>NC_133103.1:29893473-30195106 GCF_022965805.1 Primulina eburnea | reverse complement strand
CCGTGTCTGGGTCCTGGCTTGGGTCCGTGTAGACACTGTATGGGGTGTGTGTAGAAAAGCAAGGGCACGGACCCCGTCTAAAGGTCCGAGTTAGGGTCCGTGTAGATACTGTAAAAGGAGTACTCGGAAAGGGGAGAGGCACGGACCCCGTGCTTGGGTCCGTGTGAGGGTCCGTGTACACTCGGGTCCTAGACATTGCTGAGGGAACAAAGGCACGGACCCCGTGTCAGGGTCCGTGTACAGGTCCGTGCACCCACTGTAATCGCGAACTTACGAAAATTCTGAACACCTAATATTCATCCTTCTAGACTCGGTTATACGGACCATGCACCGACACCTCGAGACTCATCCTAGCATACCGCAACATAAAACCCAAATTGTACAAACGTTTCAAGACAACAGTGTTCGCTCTACGACACACACGACCCAAAATATGGCAATTGACATCAAACTGTTTCCTACGACTTCTAGTTAGCTCGAGTGCCTATCGACATGAAACGTAACCTCAAAAAAACACTCTTAACATCATTACTAACATACCCGTACGCAGCAACAATCGCCCGTCGATTTCCAACGAAGCCTGCAACTTAAAACTTCAAGAAACGTATCAATAACATAATTTTCTGAAAATTTCAGTTTGCGCAGTCGCACGGAAAATATCATAACTCACTCATTTTTCGTCCAAAAATTTCGAATCATATATCAAATCGAAGGTATCGAAAATTTCTACGTTTTTGCCGTTGAAAGTTTTCCCAAAATATGACCAGAAAAATCGCAGTTTTGACATGAACAGTAAAAACGAGTTTCAGATCTAAAAATTTTCCTTCGAAATCGATCCGATTCATGATCCGCTTAAACTACTATCATCATACATAACTTTTACGCATAAAAACAATGCAATACAATATATGACTTGATCGACACAGCAAGAACAGATTATACGTGCCTTTTGACGTTTAAAAGTACCGTAACGACGACACCGACGCGGGAAAGAAGCGAGGTTGATCCGGGATGACTTGCGGCTCGACTTTCTTGCAATAAACCCCACCGAAAATGACTGGAAAAATCGATGGAAGGGGGCGGCTGCTTTCTAATGGAGAACCCTAGGTTTTTCTTCAAAAAGATTTGAAATAAAAATGTGTGTGTATGTGCTTTCACGTTTCTAGTGTGTGTAGAGTGTGTGTGTGCGTGTGTTTTGTGTTTAATTAGGAGATAATTTAGCTTAATTGATAATTAGCACTAATTAAAAAAAAATACTAACACTCTCTTACTCTAATACCACCTCTAATAAAATTTAAAAAGGCACATGGTCTAGACTTTAAAAGTTTTCCATTCCCCAAAATTCACCTACTAATTAAATTTGGACTTTAAAATTCTAAAAACATAATAATTAGAAAAAAAAAATACCCCCATCCATAACTTAAAATAAAATACCACATTTTTAAATTGCCGAAAATCGTCACCGGGTCTTTTCCTCAATCCCGCCTCGAATAATCGCCTGAAACATAAACTCGAAAAACATTTTAACGTGCATCAACATAGACATGAATAATTTAAAATAATGAGCTTTCATAAATTATGCATGGATAAAACTCATTTAAACTAATTAAATGATTTAATAATTAAATGAATGCATGGGTTATACGTGTACTGAATTTGGGCACTACATTAAGGCAAGGGCCACTGAACATTGAGGAGTACGTTGCCAAATTCTCTTCTTTGCTTCGTTTTGCACCCCATGTTTCAGGTAGTGACGAGGCGGTGGCGGACCAATTCATAAATGGCTTGAACCCGGACATCTTTACGTTGGTAAACACGGGGAGACCGAATAATTTTGCAGACGCGTTGAATCGGGCCAAAGGAGCAGAAGCAGGATTGATAAGACAGCGGAGTGCTCCATATGTTGCTCCTGCGCCAAGACCACCACCACCTTCAGTGCAATCTCCTCCTCCAAGATTTGATAGTGGCGGTAGTAGCAGTGGCAGAAAGGAACAGCTGAAGGCGAAGGGGAAACAGTTTAAGCGACCTGGGAGCAGTTCGTCGAGCTCCAGCGGATCAAGACAGACTTGTTTTGATCAAAGTTCAAGGACTTCAGGTGTCTACTGTAATTCCTGTGGAGGAAAACATGCGACTGAACAGTGCCAAGGAGTTACAGGCCGATGCAATATTTGTAGGCAACCGGGGCATTTTGCCAAAGTCTGCCCACAGAGGAGTGTACAGCCAGCCCAAAGTGGACGAGCATCCGGGCCAGTACCTCAGTTTGAGCGGCAGGCATCATCGGTTCACTCTTTTCAGCCTCCACCAGCACCGACTCAACCCAGAGGTCATGGTAGTCAGACAGTGAGTCAACCTCCGAGGCAACAGGCCCAAGTGTTTGCATTGACCGAAGAGCAAGCACAAGATGCACCAGATGATGTTATAGCAGGTAATTGTCTCCTTTATGGTTATCCTGCTTATATCTTGATAGATACAGGTGCATCGCATACATTCATTTCAGAGCGATTTGCATTGTTGCATTCATTGCCTGTTGAGTCTTTGTTAGAGGTTGTATCTATTAATTCTCCGTTGGGAAGTGGATTGATATCTGTAACTACGGTTAAACATTGCATTCTACAGTTTGAGGGGCATGAGATTGACCTAGATTGTATAGTATTGGGTCTAGCTGATTTTGATTGTATAGTCGGTATTGACATGCTAACGAAGTACAGAGCCACTATAGATTGTTTCCATAAGATTGTCAGATTCAGACCCGAGATGACAGACGAGTGGAAATTCTACGGGAAGGGTTCCAGATCTCGGATTCCCTTGATTTCGGCTCTTACTATGAACAGATTGTTACAAAAAGGAGCAGATGGTTTCTTTATTTACGCTGTAGATATGCAGAAGTCGAGCCCGGCATTGGCGGATCTGCCAGTAGTACGGGAATTTGCAGATATTTTTCCAGATGAGATCACAGGATTACCTCCGGTGCGAGAGGTAGATTTTAGTATTGATCTTGTACCAGGGACCGTCCCTATTTCGAGAGCTCCATATAGGATGGCACCCATCGAACTAAAAGAATTGAAAGCACAGTTAGAAGATCTTCTGGCCAAGGGATATATCAGACCTAGTGTATCTCCTTGGGGCGCTCCGGTGCTATTTGTGCGAAAGAAAGATGGTTCGATGCGTTTATGTATTGATTACAGGCAACTGAACAAGGCAACGATCAAGAATAAATATCCTTTGCCTAGGATTGATGATTTATTTGATCAGTTGCAGGGATCCTCCGTGTATTCGAAGATTGATTTGCGTTCTGGGTATCATCAGCTCAGAGTTTGAGATATAGACATACCAAAGACAGCATTTCGAACCAGGTATGGACATTACGAATTTATTGTCATGCCTTTTGGTTTAACCAATGCTCCTGCGGTATTTATGGGCTTGATGAACCAAGTGTTTCAGAAATATTTGGATGAATTTGTCATTGTTTTCATCGATGATATTTTAGTGTATTCGAAGAACAGAAATGAGCATGCAGATCATCTCAGAATTGTGTTGCAGACACTAAGAAATGAGAGATTGTATGCAAAATTGTCAAAGTGTGAGTTTTGGTTGAATCGAGTTGTATTCTTGGGGCATATCATTTCTGGAGATGGTATTTCTGTAGATCCGAGTAAAGTGGAAGCTGTGATCAGTTGGTCGAGACCGACTTCTGTACCAGAAATACCCAGTTTCATGGGCCTAGCCGGATACTATAGAAGATTTATCAAGGATTTCTCCAGCATTGCAAAGCCAATAACTCAATTGACGCAAAAGAATGCACCATTTGTTTGGTCAGAGGAGTGCGAGTCTAGCTTTCTAGAGTTGAAGAAAAGGCTGACCAGTGCTCCAGTACTGACGATACCTTCAGGTACGGGTGATTTCGTTGTATATTGCGATGCTTCTCACAGAGGTTTGGGATGTGTGCTTATGCAGCGAGGCCATGTGATCGCATACGCCTCGAGACAAATGAAGTCCCATGAGGTTCGATACCCCATTCATGATCTGGAATTGGCGGCTATCGTATTTGCATTAAAGATTTGGCGTCATTATCTCTATGGCGAAAAATTTGAGATATTTTCCGATCACAAGAGCTTAAAGTACCTATTTTCTCAATCAGAACTGAATATGAGGCAGCGTAGATGGCTAGATCTTCTGAAAGACTTTGACTGTGAAATCAAATATTATCCGGGGAAGTCAAATGCAGCAGCAGATGCCTTGAGTCGTAAGGTATTTTCTTTGTCCTTATCGACGATAGGTGTTAACAAGTTAGTTGAAAATTGCTGTACATCTGGATTAGAATTTGATACAGATAGTAAGCCACTACGACTTTTTACGATCCAAGTTGAGCCCAATTTGATTATGAGGATCAAGGAAGCACAAAGAACCGATCAGAATGTGCAGAGATCGATTCAAATGGTCAGATCAGGGCATGTATCAAAATATCAGGTACGAGATCATGTGTTGTACGTGAATAACCGTCTAGTTGTGCCAGATGTTGCAGATTTGAGACAGCAGATTCTGACAGAGGCACATTGTAGTCGGTTCAGCATTCATCCGGGTGGCAGGAAGATGTACAATGACTTGAAGACACAGTTCTGGTGGAAACAAATGAAGTCAGACATTGCCGAATTTGTGTTTAAGTGTTTAAACTGCCAACAGGTGAAAGCTGAGAGGAAGAAGCCTGGTGGATTACTTCAAAGTTTAGCCATTCCAGAATGGAAATGGGATCACATTTCCATGGATTTTGTGACGAAGTTACCACGATCATCCAGAGGCTGCGATGCGATTTGGGTTATTATTGACAGATTGACCAAATCTGCTTGTTTCATTCCGTACAGGATGACGTATAGACAGGATCAGATGGCGGAGATTTATATTCGAGAGGTAGTCAGATTGCATGGAGTGCCGAAGTCTATCGTATCAGATCGTGATCCACGATTCACTTCACACTTCTGGCACAGTTTACAGCAGGCCTTAGGTACGACATTACACCTGAGTACTTCTTACCATCCTCAGACAGACGGACAGTCAGAACGGACTATCCAGACATTAGAGGATATGTTGAGAGCCGTCGTGCTAGAGTTTGGCATTAGTTGGCAAGATTCTCTATCTCTTTGTGAATTCTCTTACAATAATAGCTATCAGACGAGTATCGAAATGGCACCGTTTGAAGCTTTGTACGGCAAGAAGTGCAGATCTCCGCTATATTGGGATGATATCTCAGATGTACCAGAACTTGGGCCAGATATGATTCGTGACATGACAGAGAAGGTGAAACTCATTCAGAAGAGGATGAAGACAGCACAAGATCGACAAGCAAAGTACGCCAATATCAGACGTAGACCGTTAGTATTTGAGGCGGGAGATAGAGTATTTTTGAAGATTTCTCCATTCAGAGGCGTTGTTCGATTTGGCAAACGCGGAAAACTATCTCCTCGATACATTGGTCCTTACGAGATTCTTGAGAAGATTGGCGATCGAGCTTATCGACTTGCACTTCCTCCTTCTCTATCCGGAATACATGACGTGTTTCATGTATCAATGTTGCGAAGATATATGCCAGATATTTCTCATGTCATTCAACCTGAAGAAGCTGAACTTGATCATACTTTGAGCTATGTGGAACAACCGATACAGATCCTGGATCGGAAAGAAAAGAAACTCAGAACAAAGACTATTCCACTTGTGAAAGTTCAGTGGAGTCGTCATAGCATCGAAGAAGCGACGTGGGAGACAGAAGCAAATATGCGTCAGAAACATCCCGAGTTATTTCAATGATGTAAGTATTGATTTAACTTTAATGTTATTATTGTTGATACTTGCATTGATAGAATGATGTGCGATTTCGAGGGCGAAATCATTTCTTAGAGGGGGAGAAATGTAATGCCCTAGATTTAATATGAATAGACAGAACTTGAGAAATGTCATGCCTGAGATTCTTGTAGATAGTTGAATACGAAACGCAAGAACAGACAGGGCGAAACAATGCGAGAAAATATGAAAATTTGGAATGTGCAACACCGCACCCGCGGTAGATTTAGACCGCACCCGCGGTGCATGGACAGTAGGGTGCCCAAATTTGAGTTTGCAAAACCGCACCCGCGGTCCTAAGTAGACCGCCCCCGCGGTGCTGAGACCGCACCCGCGGTAGTTACATGACCACACCCGTGGTCATCACCGTTGAAAAATAAAAAGTGCTGCCGAGAGCATGGCGCACCCACGCTCCTAAGATCACCGCACCCGCGGTCATGCGTGGCCTTTGAAGAATTTGCCATGTGTATTGAGGCATGCAAGGTATATATATCTTGGCACGATTTTCTTTCATTCCATCAGAATTAATCGAAAGTTGCAGAGGAAAGCTTCCATTTTCTTCATACGGTTGAATTGTACTTTTGTAAGATTTACTCATCCAAATTCAAATCCGACTGCGGTTTTGAGCTCCTCTCTTTATTATCTACAAAGTGATGTAAGTTTTATGTAATTTCAGCAAGTTTCGAAATTCAAATGTTTGGGAAATGAGAATATGATAGTTATATTGTGTTCTTGACATATTAAGCATGATATAATTGTAAACGGATCAAAGAAATGATATCATATGCATTTCCTATGAATTTCAGTATGGTTTATGAATTGTTGGGATAGAATTATTGTGTTTTGGATGAATATTGTATTGGATTATGATTGAGAATGAGATAGTGTTGATATCTGTTGAGGATTTAATTGACCGGTATCGAGAATTACGTTATTAGGCCGTCAGATTGTATTGAGATCACGTAGTGATTTGTATATGTGTTGAATTAGATTAGAAATTGATAGAGTGCGTATCCACATTTCCATTTCAGATTCGTATTGGCGACCGGGACAGCGATTCTACGACGAAAGGTATAGTACATGTTTTGTTTGGGGAATCACGACTCAAATGAGATCACATTTGAGTTTCCCAACCAAAATCACATACTTGTTTTATTGATTATATATTGATATGATTATGATTGTTTATAGATTTGTTTATAGAACTTGTATACAAATCTTGCTATGCTTTGTTTACAGATCATGTGGCATTGCATTAGAATGATTATGCTTGTTTACAGATTGTGTATTCATGCATTAAGATAGGACAGTCTGGAGATCAGGCAGACTACTAGACGTTCGGCGATATCACAGCTTAGGGGAAGATCACCGCCCCTATTGTAGACGCGGATACAGATCAGGCCGAAGTCTAGGAATAAGACGGACAGCACCTCGATTGGGAGGGTAGGTGACAGACAGCGCCGTCTTATTCACAACGGGATCCCTAGAGTTCTAGTCGAGTCGCATCTAGACATGATTAGACTTGCATTGCATGATTTTATATGAATGACATTCATATTAGCATGTTTCATGTTTTAGATTGTTTAATGTATGTATACATGTTTATACTGGGATTTGTTCTCACCGGTTTTCCGGCTGTTGTTATGTCTGTATGTGTGCATAACAACAGGTGGGGCAGGATCTGGGTCGAGACAGAGATGATCGGGTTAGCGTGGAGATCTCGGGCGTAGCAGATGGACCAGTAGTTGTCTTTTTATTATGTACTATCGTTTAATACTGGTTAGTTGAGAACATACAGAATAAGACATGTATTGTATGTTGTATGTTGTAAATTAAATAAAGAATGTATGCTTGTTTGGTTACAGGTGTTTTATGTAAAAAGCGAAAATTTGACCCATGTTTTATAATAACGATCCATTTAATCCCAAGAAAAAGAATTAGAGCCCGGGTCCCCACACTGGGGGTTCATCATCTTCTTGGCAATCAAATGTGGTGAAACGTGAGGAGAATAAGGTGGTGGCCAAGCCCAAGATTGAGACCAAACAAGAGGCACCTAAACAAGGAGTTCAAGGTAAATCTGAAACTCCTCTTAATCGTTCGAGGGATATTAAATGTTATAGGTGTCAAGGGGTTGGTCATATTGCTACCGAATGTCCTAATAAGAGGGTGATGATTTTTAATGCCTATGGTGAATATGAGTCTCAAAGTGAGGGTGATGACGGTGATCGTGATGATAAGATGCCTGAATTGGAGGATCCTGCTGAGGGATATGAGGTGGTTGTAGGTGAAGCATTGGTGACTAGGCGTATAATGAGTGCTCAAGCCAGGGAGGAGGAGAACAATCAGAGGGGGAGCTTGTTTCATACTAGATGCTTTGTAAACGAAAAGATTTGCAATGTCATTATAGATGGGGTGGAGTTGTACCAATGTAGCTAGTTGTGAGATGGTGGAGAAGTTGAATTTGCCTACATTAAAACACCCTCAACCATATAGGCTACAATGGTTGAATGACTGTGCAGGAGTGAAAGTGAGTGAGTAAGTTTTGGTGTCCTTTTCAATTGGTGAGTATGTTGATGAAATCTTGTGTGATGTGGTACCAATGCATGCTTGTCATATATTGTTTGATAGGCCATGGCAATATGATAGGAAGGTGACTCATGATGGTTTCAAGAATAGGTACTCATTTGTCCTAAACACAAAACCAATTTTATTGCTTCCATTGTCCCCAAAACATGTGTTGGAGGACCAATTGAAAAAGAAAAAAAGAGATGAGGCCGAAAAAAAGAGTGTTCAAAAAAATGAGGTGGCCTTAGAAAAATAAAAAGATATGGTCAAAAGAAATAGTGAACAAAAAAGTGAGATGACCATAGAAATGAAAAGAGAAGGAAATAATGAGATAAAAGAAAAAGAACAAGAAGAAGAGGCCAAAGAAAGAAAAAGAAAAAGAATTTTATGGCCCAAAAGAATGAGATGGAGAGATGTTTATTCTTGCATAAACCCTTTCATGTACCTTTGTACAAGGTGGTTTATTCTTATTGTGATGATATAGCCGGTTCAATCCCGAGCATTGCTATTTCTTATTTGCAGGATTTTGGAGTTGTCATACCAAGGAGACAAGTTAGTCTTGTTGAAGTTAGAACCCAAAGGTCTGAGCCTCGAGAATACAAGTACCATCGCAATGAGGTAAGGTTAGTTGTCAGCACAACAACTATGAGGTATGACTTTCTTCCTTACCTTTAAGTTGTATTGCTTTGTTCTCAAGAATTTGTAGAACGACTTGCATGTTAGGTGGTTAGGGGACCGGGTGTCGGTTTGTCTTTATTTCTTGGTTGTTATGGATGTGAGACTATTGATGAAATGCAAGTACTTGTTATGAACTTTGATTTTCCACGAGTTACTAAGTTAGTAGGATTTGTTTGCTACAAGAGTTCCCTTGCATTAGACTTAAATTCTTGTGATGAATTAAATGATTGCATGGATAGTACATGTAGTGTGTCCTATTTGCATGAGTTATATTTGGTTGGTGATGGTTTTGAAAGATGCATGATAGGATATGATAATCTCCCCATTCATGATGAATGTACGTGTAAAGAGAATAAATTTTTCCTTCAATATTCATTGCATGAGATAATTGTTATTCCTAGTGAGCTATGGTCGTACACGTGTATGAATTTTATTTTTGTGTTAATTGGGTCTAAGAAGGGGAGAAATCTGATCTTTGTTATAGTTAATGATATCTTATCATTTAGTGTCACCCGTCATTTGGTGTATGTTGATGTTGATACATTGACAGTGAAGGCAACCATGGAGTTAGGACTCAAAGCTTTGAAGGAGGACGTGGGCGATAGCACCTACAAACTTGAGTTTGAAGGTAAGCATATTGGTCATATAATCTTTGTTATTACTAACTTGCTTCGTTTTTGTGTAGGTAGCAAAGATTTTAGGACAACTATTTTTCAAGAAGGGGAGGATGATGCGATCATGGTATGTCAAGTCCCAAGAGAAGCATGGGGTCCTTTAGAGTTGTCGGGAGGACCAATCTCGAGGAGGAGAATGAAGAAATTCAAGGACGCATCAAATGGGCTTATGAGCAAAGAAGAAGAACTTAAAAACGAGGTGCAAAGTGCGGAAGGCTTCGTGATGCATGTGAGTACGTGTGAGGGCCAAAAGAAAACTATTCGATCATTTTTTGGACGACCGAGGCTACACGGACCCGAGCACGGACCTGTACACGGAGTCCGTGTCCTATACATCCGAGATTGAGAATTCCAGTGCCTACACGGACCCTCTTCCGGACCTCTACACGGGGTCCGTGTACCAGGCGATTTGGCGAAAATATTTTCCTTCTTTAGTGTTTTAATTTGTTTGTTAACTAGATTTGTGATATCTCTAAATTACTAAAACATATTTGGACAAAATTTTGAAGATGATTCAGATTTTATTGACTAGAATACATTGTTCTATAGTTTTTCACTCAAACAATTAAAGCTTTTGCTTGTTAAAAATCAAACTTATCAAATTCATACTTTGTGGCGTTTGTCGATCGTTCTTATGTGGATTGTCAGAGACGAGTTCTTTGAAGGTTCTTTCGAGTGTCGATCGTTCGCTTGTGATTATTTATTGCTAAACTTTTAACAGTTTTAGAGGTGAATATCACACAAATTCATACTTGTTTCAAAATATCGGGAAAACATCGATCCTTGTTCGTTATTGAATTGAGGACGCGATTCATATTTAATCGTGTTTTCTTTTCTTCGTACGAGGATTCATATCACAGTTTTTCACTAAAACCGTTGTCGTATGCTTTTAAACAACGGTTTTAGTGAAAATCGTTGTCGTATGTGCGGTTTTTTAGAGTCAAAGACAACGGTTCTATGAACTGTTGTCTTTGAGTGCATTTTTTGACAATCGATTAGCGTGTTTTTTGGACAAACAACAATGGTTTTTTAAACTGTGGCTACATTTAGCGACGGTTTTACTAGAACCTTCGCAAATTTAAAAGTGGCAATGGTTTTGCATAATTTAGCGACGGTTTTAAATCTATCGCTAAATATAGCGACTGTTTTAAGCAAACCGTCGTAATTTTTAAATTAGCGACTATTTTACTGAAACCGGTTGTAAGCAAAACCGTCACAAATTTTAAATTAGCGACGGTTTAATCTATAAATATCGTGTTTTCGTTCCATTTTCTTCCACACAACTTAACAACACTTAACATTTTTCTCTCTTAGACGATTTTAGTTTTGATTTAGGGTAAAATTTTTCGTTTTAATTTTTGGTAAATTTTTAAGTGTTAGAGATTATGAATATTGTTAGCATAGTCAGATTGTAAATTTTTTTATTAAATTATTAAAAGTAATTTTTTTTTATTTTACTGAAAAAATTAACAACAGACATCATGAAAAACCGTCGCTAAAATTAGGGACGGATTTTATGTAAAATCGTCGCTAATTGTAGCGACGATATGTTAAAATGTCGCTAATTAGCGACGGTTTGTTATGATGTCCGTCGCTAAAACTTAGCGACAGTATAATCCATAAACTGTAGAAAATAATAGCAACGACAACGGATTTTATCCGTTGTGGTTGAACGCACTTTCAACAACACCATCAGTTACAACAGTTGTAAATTACCTATGACAACGGATTTTATCCGTTGTCGTTTGCCGTTTTTGTTCTAGTGCCTCCAACATGCACAGCCCCTTCCAACTCATGTCGAGCCCTCGTTTCCCCTTAATTTGTTCACGGTCTCTCCATAAATCATCCTATGTTGGCATTGTACTTGTTGGGAATCATAATATGTTCATATATACGTAAAAACGTTCAAAACTTTGAAAATAATCGTCAAAACATTTAGCAATTTAAACTCCAATATTTTTCATGCATAAAAACATGCATATTATGGATTTAATGATGCGTCAAAGGAACATACCTTTGCGTTTTAGAACGTTCGAATATGCAATTGTCGGTGTGGGATACGAAGAAGAGAGAACGGATGATGAAGACTCCTTGTTTTTTTCTCCACCTTATTTTCAAATTTTAGTGTGTGTAAAGTGTGTGTTTCGGCTGCTGAATTATGAACAAAAGACGTAGGATTCGTTTTTATAGATTTTAATTTGCATGTTAATGGGCTTGGGTTTTTGACTATCAAGTTTAGGAGCAATTGAACCTGCTCATCCTAGGTAAATTAGGCCTAATAACACCTATTTAATTGTAAATTTTTTTTCTTATAAAATTTAGTTTTCAAAAGTAATGAATTTGATATTTTTAAAAGTCTCTCGTTTGTCTAAAACCGGCTTCCCGGATAAAATCGAGCTTGTATCGTAAAAAAATTTGTACTCTATCATTTTTAGAAAAATATAATCTTATTTAATCATATTTATAAGCCTTGAAAATATTTAGTGAAAAATATTTATTTTGTCTTGGTCATTGAATCCTTTCCCCAGCCTATTATCGAATATTCGGATAAAATCTACAATTTTCATGAAATCATGAAATATAGTCATTTAATCACGCAGTCATACCTTTAATCATATAATATGTATCATGTAATCATTTAAAATCAATTAAATAAAAAATTAAGCAATTTAAATAATTTGCATGCATGTGGTTTACGTAGGTTGGCATTTGGACGTTACAAATCCTCCCCCCTTAAAAAAATTTCGTCCTCGAAATTAAGACGTCCGAATAATTCGGGATAACCACTCCTCATCTCTGACTCTGTCTCCCAAGTGGCTTCTTCCTCTGAGTGATTGGGCCATTTTACTTTAACCATTTTTATTACCTTGTTCCGCAACCTTCTTTCTTGTCTGCCCAAGATTTGAGTAGGCTTCTCCTCATATGACAGGTTTAGTGTAAGTTGTAGTGATTCAAAGTTCAGTATAGGTGAAGGGTTTGACATGTACTTTCGTAGCATCAATATGTGGGAGACATTGTGGACTCCTGCAAGATTAGGTTGCAACGCCACTCGATATGCTAATTCTCCCACTTTTTCGAGTATTTCAAATGGTCCAATGAATCTTGGGATAAGCTTTCCTTTCTTTCCAAATCTCATATCACCCTTCATAGGTGCTATTTTCAAGAATACATGATCAATAGTTGCAAACTCGAGATCTTGTCTTCTTTGGTCCGCTTAGCTCTTTTGTCGACTTTGAGCAGTTTTCTTTCTTTCTCGAATCTTGGCTACCATTTCTGTGGTGGGATGAATATCTCGGGTCCTAATGTAATTGTGAGGCCCGGGGCCGAAGAGGGGTGATGCGACTTTGATTGTTGCACTCTCAAGAGCAGGTTGTCCACAAGTAGTATAATTCGGTGAGTCTGAATATCATATCCACATGGAAGCTAAGGTAATTACAAGTCCACTACAATGTCTTTTTGTTTTTGTTTTTGTTTTTTTTTCATTTAATTGTTTGAATCTTTAATTGGTAATTTTTAATTGTTCAAATTTTAATTTAAGTAATTGAAATTAAAGGATGCACTCTTGGTATTTTATTAAAGTTAACATTAATAAACATTATTGAAAGCCACTTAATAAAATGGTTCCAATATATTAAATAATCATATTTATATTATGTTATATATTATTATCTTATAAATATATATACCAAATAATGCTTAAAGAAATAAATATAACATAAACTGTAAAGGCCCGAAAATCCTTACTTTGAAAATTTGCGGAAAATTAAGAATTTTCTTTTTAAAAGAGCTTAAATGGCCTCATACATAAAATCACTGGTGAATCAAGTTCAATGTTTAAAAATATTGCAGCGGAAGAAAATATAGTTGCCAACAATAACAATTTAAAAATGTCCAACGACTGATAAAATAATTGTTTGCGGAATAAAATGACAACTGCTGCACTGAGGTCCTCGGGTTCCACTACTGCCGACCCAAGCTGGCTCACTGGTCCCTGCCCTCGGCCCTGGCCTCATCAGTACCTACAACAATCAAGTCTAGTGAGCCTAAAAACTCAGCATGCATATATCGCAGTTAACGAGTAAAATCTGAAGTAAAATATGCATGGGATAAAATATAATGTCATGAGGCATGCTGAAAATAATCTGTACTCATGCTGAAAATAATCTGTACTGATGCTGAAAATAATCTGTACTGAGCAATTATAATACGTGCATAACTGAACTGATAATCACAGTAAAAATGTTTGCTCCTTGGAGCCCTGTACTGAAATAACTGATAAAATTTTCTATTGATATTATGTTTTACGCCTGTGGCCACTGCACTAAGCTGAACTGATCGGTAACTGGCTACCGGGGAGTCTGAAACTGAACTGAGCTGGCCGGTCACTGGCGACCGGGTGGTACCAAACTGAACTGAGCGGTCACTGGCGACCGTATAAAATAATACTCCCACATAGTGAGTGAACCACAAGCCATATCGCATAAATCTAAAAAATAATCATTTTCTTTTTTTCATGCACGCAATATAATTTAACTGGCATAATGAAAAATCCTGTAATTTTTCCTACTGGATTGGTTTGGATCGTCCCCCAGGCTCGCTGCAACCTAACTGTGCCATGAAAAATATGCAATAGCTTAAACTTGACCAACTATGCAATTTAGTTCAAAAGATGCGACTATGACGCCTAATGACTTCGTATTTAATCATGACTCCGAACCAACCCGAACCAACGTATAGTCATGATTAAAATATGCTGAAAATAATGAAATAATGCACCTAAAATTATGAGGGTCGAAATCTAGGTGGAATGGAGGCCAAAACAAGAAACGCTCTTTCGAGAGTCAATTTGGCACATCGCACCATAAATTCTCGTATGACTTCAAAAATGATCCGAATGACAAACGGCCAAAAACATGACCTTAATAACTCAATGCGGCACTGTCCAGTCCAAGGCCATAGGCTAAAAGCCAACCAAGAACTCAAACGAGCCTTCTAAACGGCACAGCAACTTGCTGTAATTTTCCAGCAACTGCGCAACTTGGCGCATCGCACCGTAAATTCTCGTACGACTTCAAAAATGATCCGAATGACGAACGGTCAAAAACATGACCTTCCTAGCTCAATGAGGCATTGTCCAGTCCAAGGCTATAGGCTAAAAGCCAACCAAGAACTCAAACGACGCCTCTGAACAGCAGCATACTTGTTGTCAAAAAAATACAGCAGCTGCGCACTTGTTTTCCTTGTGTCGTTTTCGAGTCCGCCGGACATTGGGGCTTACACCACCGACCAGAGACCCTTACCAACATCCCAAGAAAGGATTTGAACCATGGCTAAGGGCACCAGACCAGCCACAATTCGCATCCCACCAGAAACGAGACTACACACCTAGCCGAGAAGGAAATTCTGCGCGCGTAGGGAGTTTGGCTTCGCTTGTCGTCTCGTGTCGTTCCAGTGGCCATTTCATTGACCATGGCACGATCCAGACATCCCGTGGTATGGTATGAACCGTGGCTATGGGCCAAAGGCCAACCAAGATCACACCACACCACAAAATCGAACACACACTAGCTGTCAAATGGAAGAGCCGAAGTGGGGAGGGGCTGTTCTTGTTGTTTTCTGTAAAAACCGCTTAGCCATGGACCAAGCCACCAAAAGGGCAACTTAGTCACGTCTTAGACATGCTAGGGAAGTGATCTAACCATGGCTATAGGCCCTAAGGGCAGCCAAGATCAGATCCTTTCCCTTATGACAGCAAACAGAATTTTCGAAACACAAATGGGCATAAATGGGGAGTTGCTGTCATTACGTTTTTCCAGCAAGCATGGGGCTTGTTTAATTGGACCAACATGGTCCTATTGCATCCTATTACATGTTTAGGAGTTGCCTTGGGAACCTGGAGTCGAACCATAACCTGAAATCCACAACACGAAGCAAACCGTGAAGCTGCCCAAGAAAACCGAAAAATCTGCATGTTGGTTTTCTGAAAAATTCTTGAAACATTTCGGTTTTATCATGATGAAATCTGATCATGCACTTAAAAATACTGATAATATGACTTGATTGAGGTTTAGAAAAAGTATATACATGCCTTGGATTCGTTTCGAAAGAAAACGAAAAGAACGAAGCGATACGGCACGGAGGAGGTGGAGCGCTTTCTTTCCTTGCTACCTTGCTCGATTTTTCTCTCTTGCTCTAGCTATGAGGATCACGAAATTTATCCTCTCAAACTCACTGAATTTCAGTCAGGGGGAGGATAATGATGGTTGGAATGGTGAGGGGCAAGATCCACAAATAAAGGATTCCAACTCAATGACCAAGTCCCACCCTCATTAAATTTGAATTGGTTGTTTGATATCAACTATTGTTGGGGTGCTTCTAGAATGGTATGGCCGATGGATTGCATCCTAATATAGACTAGGATCATGCTAATTAATTAATAAATGGAGGTTGATAGATAATTGGAATTATTAGCATGCTAAAAGATTGCAAAGAATTGGTCAAAGTTGATGAGTTGGAAATGCATTGCCTAGCACTATGGGGTGGCCGAAAATTCACTTCTAAAAATGGATGGGGAGTGTTGTATATCTAGTCAACTAATAATCCTTTAATTAATTTAGTGAGTTAACCCCTTAATTATGCAACTGAAATGGGCTTATTTCTTAATCACCTCAAGCAACTTAAATAATTCCTTAAACTTCTTTTTAACTTAAATTAACTTACTTGCTAGCTAAATAAAATCCTGGAAATATTTCTCAAATCTTAAATTATATATCAAAACTCCAACTCCAGTCCGGCCTTACTGAAATAACTGAAATGCTAAAAATCAACTACTAAGCTGAAATAATAAAATAATTATCTTCAAAGAAATGCATTTAAAATAATCATGCAATGAAGTCAATTAAATTTAAAAATCTAGAATTATGCATGGCTTATACGTAGACTGATTTACGGGTTCTACAATCCTTCCCCCCTTAAAAGAAATTTTGTCCTCGAAATTAGAACTCACCAAATAACTCGGGGTAACGCTCTCTCATCTTCGGCTCAGCTTCCCATGTAGCTTCCTCCTCAGAATGGTTGAGCCATTTGACTTTGACTCGCTTAACCAGCTTGTTCCGAAGCTTCTTCTCCTGTCTGTCTAGGATCTGCAATGGTCTCTCCTCATAAGATAGGTTCGGAGTAAGCTGTAACGGCTCGAAATTCAGCACATGCGAAGGATTTGCCATATACTTCCTCAGCATGGATACGTGGAACACATTGTGTACTCCGGCCAGATTCGGCGGAAGAGCCACACGGTACGCTAGCGTCCCAACTCTGTCGAGGATCTCAAACGGTCCAATGAATCTCGGACTGATCTTCCCTTTCTTCCCAAATCTCATGACACCCTTCATAGGTACCACTTTCACAAAGACATGGTCGCCCACTTCAAACTCTAAGTCTCTCCTCCGCTGATCGGCATAACTCTTCTGTCGGCTCTGAGCAGTCCTCATCCTATCGCGGATCTTGACTACTACATCTGCAGCCTGCTGAACAATCTCTGGACCCAACTCTGCTCTCTCTCCTACTTCATCCCAATGAACAGGAGATCTGCACTTGCGGCCATACAGTGCTTCATACGGAGACATACCAATAGAAGATTGGAAACTGTTGTTATAGGTGAACTCAACCAATGGCAAGTTCGACTCCCAACTCCCTGAGAAATCAATGACGCAAGCACGAAGAAGATCCTCTAAGATCTGAATAACTCGCTCTGACTGCCCATCTGTCTGCGGATGGAAAGCTGTGCTAAACAGCAACTTCGTACCCAAAATCGAATGCAAACTCTTCCAAAATGAGGAAGTGAATCTGGGATCTCTGTCGGATACGATAGAAACTGGAATGCCATGAAGTCAGACTATCTCTCGGTTATACAGCTCTGCATACTGAATCATGGTGAATGTCGTCTTAATAGAAAAGAAGTGCGCTGATTTGGTAAGACGATCTATAATCACCCATATGGCATTCGATCCTCTGGCTGACTTCGGCAAACCGGTCACGAAGTCCATGGTGACGTTCTCCCATTTCCACTCAGGAATAGGAAGAGGCTTGAGCAAACCTGCTGGTCTCTGATGCTCGGCCTTCACTAACTGACAGGTCAGACACTCGGACACAAACCGTCTGATGTCCTTCTTCATACCCGGCCACCAATACAATAGCTGCAGATCTTTGTACATCTTCGTACTCCCAGGGTGAATGGAATACGGGGACGTATGGGCCTCTGATAAGATGTCTGCTCGGATAGAATCACTGCTAGGAACCCATATCCTGTGGTATCTCACAATACCGTCGCTGACTGAATACAAGACACTGCCCTTGGCTTCATCTCTCTTCTTCCACTGTGCCAACTGCTCATCTGCTGCCTGACCACAGCGAATACGGTCCAAAAGAGAAGACTGAATGGTCAAGGTAGATAGACGAGGAACTCTATCTCGAGGGTAAGTCTCCAGATCAAACCTCTGCATCTGAATCTGAAGAGGTTTCTGCATCGTCAAATGAGCCATCACTGCAACTTTTCTGCTCAAAGCATCCGCAACTACATTAGCTTTACCCGGGTGGTAGCTAATGTCACAGTCATAATCCTTCACAAGCTCCAACCAACGCCTCTGACGCATGTTCAGCTCCTTCTGTGTAAAGAAATACTTGAGGCTCTTGTGGTCGGTAAAGATCTGGTACTTCTCTCCATACAAATAATGCCTCCAGATCTTCAGGGCGAATACTACGGCTGCCAACTCTAGATCATGGGTGGGATAGTTCTTTTCGTGGATTTTCAACTGTCGAGAAGCATATGCTATCACTTTCCCATGCTGCATCAATACTGCGCCAAGACCGAGCTTCGAAGCATCGGTATACAGAACAAACTCTCCAGGCCTTGACGGCATGGCCAAAACTGGTGCTGAGATAAGAGCTTGCTTCAAAGTATCAAAGCTCTTCTGACACTCCTCGCTCCATACAAATTTCACGTTCTTCTTCGTCAGTAATGTGAGTGGAACGGCAATAGAGGAGAATCCCTTAATGAATTTCCGGTAATATCCTGCTAGGACGAGAAAACTGCGGATTTCAGATGCATTCTGAGGCACAACTCAATCTCTGACTGCTGTAACCTTTGCTGGGTCTACCTCAATACCACTGTTAGAAACGATGTGGCCTAAGAACGCCACCTTTTCTAACCAGAATTCGCACTTACTGAACTTTGCGAATGACTTGTGCTTCTGCAAGGTCTGCAACACTGTGGTCAAATTTCTGTTGTGATCCTCTTGACTCTTGGAGTAGACGAGAATGTCGTCTATGAATACTAACACAAACTGGTCAAGATACGGCTGAAATACGCGATTCATGAGATCCATGAAGATCGCTGGCGCATTCGTCAGACCGAACGGCATCACAAGGAACTCATAGTGACCGTAACGAGTCCTGAAAGCAGTCTTGGAAACATCAGCATCCTTCACCCTCAACTGGTGATAACCGGAACGCAGATCAATCTTGGAGAAAATCGAAGCTCCCTGCAACTGGTCAAACAAATCCTCGATCCTCGGAAGTGGGTATTTGTTCTTCACTGTAACCCTGTTCAATTCCCGGTAGTCAATCCAAAGTCTCATAGAGCCATCCTTCTTCTTAACAAACAAGACTGGCGTGCCCCATGGTGAAAAGCTCGGGCGAATGAATTCCTTGTCCAGGAATTCCTGAATCTGCCATCTCTGTCGGTGCTAATCGGTACGGCGCTTTGGATATCGGAGCCGTGCCTGGCATAAGCTCAATGGAAAACTCCAGCTCTCTCTCGGGCGGCATACCAGAGACGTCTTCGGGAAAAACATCTAAGAAATCTTTGACAATCGGAACATCTGAGGCTGACTGGCTGGGTTCCTCGGGGATAGATAAAAAGGTCGCTAGAAATGCCCGACACCCTCTATGCATGAGCTTCCTGGCCTGAACATAAGGAATAATGCGCGGTAAAGAAAAGTACATGTCTGGCTCAAATAAGAACTGCTCCATTCCAGGCGGTCGAACAAGAACAGATCTCCGCTAGAAATCTATCAACACTCTGTTCCTCAATAGCCAGTCCATCCCTAGGATGATGTCAAATTCTGGCATTGGTAGCACGATCAGATCCGCATAAACAAGATTACCGTGCAGCTCAAGATCTATATCTCGGATAACATTGGTAGCTGCCATCTCCTCGCCTGACGGCAACACTACTGAAAAGGCTGTGTTTAGCCCAATGGTCTTGATCTTGAGAAAGTTTGCAAAGACCTCCGAAATAAACGAGTGAGTGGCCCCTGAATCTATCAAGGCCTTGGTAGCGGAACCAGATATAAAAATTCTCCCTGAAAGATCGGAACTCTAAGTTGAACCCAATAGCTACAAGAGTTAAACTTATAGGCATGCAAAGGTCAAAGTTCTTCTAACTTAAATCCCCAAACTAATATTGAGTAGAGCATGCAATCCTATCGCAGTTCTAAGTTCAAATCTAAATCCCGATTCCCAAAATACGGAAATTCAAATAATAACTTTAAGCTTAAAAGTACTTGTCAACGACATAGTCTCCGGGTTTGTTTCCGTGGCATGGAGAGCAAAAACTCTGCCTTGGTTAGGCAGATTCCTCTGAGGGCACTGCAGCAACATGTGGTCTTGACTGCCACATTTAAAGCACTTTCCTGAGCCAGCCATACATGCTCCAGGATGGCGACGTGAGCACCTGGGACAGACTGGGTGCTCCTGAGTCCTCGGGGCTGGGCGTCCCCGCTGCTGCTGCTGCTGGCCTCGGTTCCTAGGCGGTCCATGAAAAGGCCTCTTATTCTGCTGCTGATGCTGATGAGGAGGAGGGCGGTGCGGTGCCTGGACTGGGCGCTTGCCCTGGCGGTCCCTCTCAATATCCCGCAGGTCCTGCTCTGCGGCTAGGGCTTTGGAGACAGCAATCTCATAGTTAGCAGGGTCAGACACCCTAACATCCCGGCGCAAGATCGGCCTTAAACCCACCAGGAAATGCATCAACTTAGCTTTGGCATGATTCGCGATCAGGGGCACAAAGTGACAGCCCCTCTCGAAATTACGGATAAACTCCGTAACCGTCATATCCCCCTGTCTCAGACTCATGAACTCGGTGGTTAACCTGGTATGAATCTCCTCAGCAAAATACTTGGAGTAGAAAACCTCTGTAAAGTGTGTCCAAGAAAGTGTAGCCAAAGTCAGGGCTACCGACGCTCCTTCCCACCATAAGCGGGCGTCTCCAGTGAACAGATACGTAGCACACCGGACTCGGTCTGCGTCTCCTAGCTCCATAAACTCGAAAATGACCTCGAGAGATTTGATCCATCCCTCGGCAACCATGGGGTCGGACGTCCCAGAGAATTCCTTCGGATGCATCTTCATGAATCGCTCATAAACAGCCTCGGGCCCTGCCGGCCTGGCTGCGGCAGCGACAACGGCATTGTTCCCCGCAAACTGTGCGAAGAACTGCGTCATCCCAGCTAGCATCTGGGCATTCATATTAGGCGGAGGGGGTGGAGGTAAGTCTTCCTCCCGCCTACGATCCTCACCGTACTCATGACAGCACTCCTCGCCACCTCTCGGGCGCCCAACCTGGCGTCTAGGGGGCATACTTTTCCAAACATAACTCATACGTAACTAACATGCATAATTCCATAATTTATTCAAATTTAAATATTGAACGATAAAAATCTGGACGTAATATATATTTCATGAAGACATGCTGTTAAATAATCCATGCTTTAAATAACATGCTGTAATGTAAAACTTACAGACCGAAGACGTGGCTTCGTGAGTTTCTCGGAGTCAGTAGTAGTGTAACCCTTTACAAGAACATAGGCTCTGATACCAACTGTAAAGGCCCGAAAATACTTACTTTGAAAATTTGCGGAAAATTAAAAATTTTCTTTTTAAAAGAAATGGCCTCATACATAAAATCACTGGTGAATAAAGTTCAATGTTAGAAATTATTGCAGCGGAAGAAAATATAGTTGCCAACAATAACAATTTAAAAATGTCCAACGACTGATAAAATAATTGTTTGCGGAATAAAATGACAACTGCTGCACTGAGGTCCTCGGGTTCCACTACTGCCAACCCAAGCTGGCTCACTGGTCCCCGCCCTCGGCCC
Organism: Primulina eburnea; assembly: GCF_022965805.1. Taxonomy (NCBI): domain Eukaryota; kingdom Viridiplantae; phylum Streptophyta; class Magnoliopsida; order Lamiales; family Gesneriaceae; genus Primulina; species Primulina eburnea. The sequence goes on along the minus strand of NC_133103.1, from coordinate 30,173,206 downwards.
TGGCCTCATCAGTACCTACAACAATCAAGTCTAGTGAGCCTAAAGACTCAGCATGCATATATCGCAGTTAACGAGTAAAATCTGAAGTAAAATATGCATGGGATAAAATATAATGTCATGAGGCATGCTGAAAATAATCTGTACTGATGCTGAAAATAATCTGTACTGAGCAATTATAATACGTGCATAACTGAACTGATAATCACAGTAAAAATGTTTGCTCCTTGGAGCCCTGTACTGAAATAACTGATAAAATTTTTTGTTGATATTATGTTTTACGTCTGTGGCCACTGCACTAAGCTGAACTGATCGGTAACTGGCTACCGGGGAGTGTGAAACTGAACTGAGCTGGCCGGTCACTGGCGACCGGGTGGTACCAAACTGAACTGAGCGGTCACTGGCGACCGTATAAAATAATACTCCCACATAGTGAATGAACCACAAGCCATATCGCATAAATCTCAAAAATAATCATTTTCTGTTTTTCATGCACGTAATATAATTTAACTGGCATAATGAAAAATCCTGTAATTTTTCCGACTGGATTGGTTTGGATCGTCCCCCAGGCTCTCTGCAACCTAACTGTGCCATGAAAAATATGCAATAGCTTAAACTTGACCAACTATGCAATTTAGTTCAAAAGATGCGACTATGACGCCTAATGACTTCGTATTTAATCATGACTCCGAACCAACCCGAACCAACACTGAACCGACGTATAGTCATGATTAAAATACACTGAAAATAATGAAATAATGCACCTAAAATTATGAGGGTCGAAATCTAGGTGGAATGGAGGCCAAAACAAGAAACGCTCTTTCGAGAGTCAATTTGGCACATCGCACCGTAAATTCTCGTATGACTTCAAAAATGATCCGAATGACAAACGGCCAAAAACATGACCTTCCTAACTCAATGAAGCACTGTCCAGTCCAAGGCCATGGGCTAAAAGCCAACCAAGAACTCAAACGAGCCTTCTAAACGACACAGCAACTTGCTGTAATTTTCCAGCAGCTGCGCAACTTGGCGCATCGCACCGTAAATTCTCGTACGACTTCAAAAATGATCCGAATGACGAACGGTCAAAAACATGACCTTCCTAACTCAATGAGGCATTGTCCAGTCCAAGACTATGGGCTAAAAGCCAACTAAGAACTCAAACGACGCCTCTGAACAGCAGCATACTTGTTGTCAAAAAAATACAGCAGCTGCGCACTTGTTTTCCTTGTGTCGTTTTCGAGTCCGCCGGCCATTGGGGCTTACACCACCGACCAGAGACCCTTACCAACATCCCAAGGAAGGATTTGAACCATGGCTAAGGGCACAAGACCAGCCACAATTCGCATCCCACCAGAAACGAGACTACACACCTAGCCGAGAAGGAAATTCTGCGCGCGTAGGGAGTTTGGCTTCGCTTGTCGTCTCGTGTCGTTCCAGTGGCCATTTTATTGACCATGGCACGATCCAGACATCCCGTGGTATGGTATGAACCGTGGCTATGGGCCAAAGGCCAACCAAGATTCACACCACACCACAAAATCGAACACACACTAGCTGTCAAATGGAAGAGCCGAAGTGGGGAGGGGCTGTTCTTGTTGTTTTCTGTAAAAACCGCTTAGCCATGGACCAAGCCACCAAAAGGGCAACTTAGTCACGTCTTAGACATGCTAGGGAAGTGATCTAACCATGGCTATAGGCCCTAAGGGCAGCCAAGATCAGATCCTTTCCCTTATGACAGCAAACAGAATTTTCGAAACACAAATGGGCATAAATGGGGAGTTGCTGTCATTTCGTTTTTCCAGCAAGCATGGGGCTTGTTTAATTGGACCAACATGGTCCTAATGCATCCTATTACATGTCTAGGAGTCGCCTTGGGAATCTGGAGTCGAACCATAACCTGAAATCCACAACACAAAGCAAACCGTGAAGCTGCCCAAGAAAACCGAAAAATCTGCATGTTGGTTTTCTGAAAAATTCTTGAAACATTTCGGTTTTATCATGATGAAATCTGATCATGCACTTAAAAATACTTATAATATGACTTGATTGAGGTTTAGAAAAAGTATATACATGCCTTGGATTCGTTTCGAAAGAAAACGAAAAGAACAAAGCGATACGGCGCGGAGGAGGTGGAGCGCTTTCTTTCCTTGCTACCTTGCTCGATTTTTCTCTCTTGCTCTAGCTATGAGGATCACGAAATTTCTCCTCTCAAACTCACTGAATTTCAGTCATGGGGGAGGAGAATGATGGTTGGAATGGTGAGGGGCAAGATCCACAAATAAAGGATTCCAACTCAATGACCAAGTCCCACCCTCAATAAATTTGAATTGGTTGTTTGATATCAACTATTGTTGGGGTGCTTCTAGAATGGTATGGCCGATGGATTGCATCCTAATCTAGACTAGGATCATGCTAATTAATTAATAAATGGAGGTTGATAGATAATTGGAATTATTAGCATGCTAAAAGATGGCAAAGAATTGGTCAAAGTTGATGAGTTGGAAATGCATTGCCTAGCACTATGGGGTGGCCGAAAATTCACTTCTAAAAATGGATGGGATTGTTGTATATCTAGTCAACTAATAATCCTTAAAAGCCTTACTAATCCTTTAATTAATTTAGTGAGTTAACCCCTTAATTATGCAACTGAAATGGGCTTATTTCTTAATCACCTCAAGCAACTTAAATAATTCCTTAAACTTCTTTTTAACTTAAATTAACTTACTTGCTAGCTAAATAAAATCCTGGAAATATTTCTCAAATCTTAAATTCTATCTCAAAACTCCAACTCCAGTCCGGCCTTACTGAAATAACTGAAATGCTAAAAATCAACTACTAAGCTGAAATAATAAAATAATTAACTTCAAAGAAATGTATTTAAAATAATCATGCAATGAAGTCAATTAAATTTAAAAATCTAGAATTATGCACGGCTTATACGTAGACTGATTTACGGGTTCTACATAAACAATAAATAATGATTAAATAATATAAAACATAGATTCTTACCTTTTAATAACCTTATTATCATATCATCCTTTTCATCTCAACTTTGGGAAGTTAGCTACTCATTTTTCAAATATAAAACTTTGAATATGAAATTAACATGCTAATTATATTTAAATGAAGAAATAAAGGAAAACAAAAAAAGAAATATTATGAACTTAAAGGTTTATTCGTAAAATGGGGGACATCTCAATTCATTACAATGTACCCCTATTTATAGCCAAATTTGGGGAGACAACCACAAATAAAATATTATTTTTTTACACATAAGTCTTCATTGGTGTTCCAAGAAATTATATTTTAATACACATCACTTTTGAAAATATTCCATCCGAATTTTCTTTTCCACATAAAACAAAAAATGTAGATAATTGAGTTGTGTAAATTGTGATATTTTTTCAACCATTTGACCAAGTAATTTGAGAGATATGGTCAAAATGCTAGAACATGATAAAACAGCAGTTCTTTGGTAACTTTATTTGTTGCTTAATTTGATCCCAATTGTGAGAAGATTTTAATATCGTGTTTGCCATCAATATTATAGATATTAACATCAAATTTCTACAGGTCCAAGAATCATTTTAATCCCATTTGCAACTCCAAGGTTATTCTTGTTTTATCGAACCTGTAAAAATATTAAAAAGTTATAATTACACAACAACTTATATTTTATACAATTTATTATAAAACATATAATATTTAGACATTTAATAAAACAAAAACTATAAATTTTATTATAAAACTTTTAATTAATATACAATTTTTTATCTTTATCACACTCCTCAACTAGCTTATTGCTAGTCTATAGCAATTTAAGCGTTAATAGCAACACAAAATATATTGATTAATTTAAATAGAAATGTAATCGGAACTATCCAAATGTTTAAATTAAATTTGAAAACTGTCAAAATTATATCAAGATCATTATAATTATAATTTAGGAAATAATCTGAACTGATCAATTCAAAGCTTTCAGGTAGTTAAATGTACATGGCCTTCAGAAATTTCTAATAAGAGTCTCAACTCCATATCCTCACAAGTTAATAAATGTTTCAATTTATGGGAACGATTTCTCTCATAGAGTTGGAATACAGATAAATGCTCAGGAAAATGATTTACAGAATGCAGACAGACAAATGAGCCAAACTAATCAAAAGGTAGAAAATCCATTTATTCAAAATCTAGTTGTTCTTATTATATATATTTTCATGATCTTTTTTTTAACATCATGGAATCATACTAAGTTTATGCATTGTGACCATATATTTATTTAATATGTACAATATATTTCTCTCTTTTTTTATTTTTTTTTTATTTTTATGGGAGATAAATGGATCGTAGCATATAACTTAAAAATTACATAGATCTTCAACATCTTTCTTTTTTTTTCTCTTTTTTTTTTCAGGAAATATCATTTTTTTTTCAAAATGAGAACTCAAGATCTAAACAATAGATAGCCTCTCTGATGATCAATAAAGGCTCGCAAGTTGTTTTCTCAATCCTCTCCACTCACTCACAAAATATATGTGAGTTTAAAATTTTTAGGCACCTTTATCAGGTATATCTTGGGCCATATACTTAAATAACTGATTTTATCAAAGTGGTTAATCATTCAAAAAGATTTCATAAATCATATTTTTATAGTGATATAAATATTAAAATTGACTTTTTTCGAATAAAAATTTAAACATCCTTAGATAGATTAATATATTTTCTAATTTAAACATTTCAAACATGTAATGTATTGATATTTTTGCAAAAATTACTAAGATACAAACAATAAACATGGTTTTATTTTAAAGTATTTTTTTTAAAGTTGTTTTTTTTTTCTTTTATAAGTTTGTTTTCCCCCCAATTAAAATATGACATTGTCCCTAATATCAAAATAACTATTAATAAAGAGTACATAATGAAATCGATATCACCTGGAATTTTATTGAAGATAACAAATTGAAACAAACGCAAAACAATCCACGACTTTTGTATCAATGATCCAACTTTTTTTCTTACTGCTTGATTGCGGCCAATTGATCTTTGTTATTCTCGGATCAGGCTTATAAACAAAAGCTTCCAAATCATCAATTAATTGGTCAGCAGTCGAAGCAGAGATGAGCATCCTTCGTTATTTTTCTGAAATTAAATTATGTTCCACAGCTTTATCAAGAAATGTCAACAAACTGTCATAATAATTATTGATATTCAACAAGCCCACAGGTTTATTATGGATATTAAGTTGTGCCCAAGAAACAGTGTGAAAAGTTTCTTCTAATGTACCAAAACCACCTGGTAGTGAGATAAAAGCATTAGAATTTTCAATCATTTTGGTGATTCATTCATACATAGAAGAAACTTTTAATTCCTCCTCAATCGTAACACCTGTAATATTTCCTTCAGCTAAAGCTGTAGGAATAATACCCAAAACCAGACTACCTCCAAGATGAGCAGATGTGGAAACAGATCTCATTGACCCAATATTACCTCCCCCATATAACAAGTGAATTTTTCTCTTAGCCAATATCTTTCCAAGATTATTCGCTGCTTCTACAAACACTTCATTTTTTCAAGGACTCGAACCACAAAATACACAAATATTTTTCAATGTTTGTGCAGAGGATCCAGCCATGTTTTTACTTTATTTTTTGTCTGCGAAAATAGAGAGAAAGATGAGAGATTTTATAGGGGTAATATGTTATCATGCCAAAACTATGGGTCACAATTGTAAGCAGAATAAATAGTAAAAACAATAATGACACACATGCATATAAACAGTAGTGTGATTGTGGCTCACAATTTTTCTCTGGTTTTACGTTCAGAAACGGCTTCAACGCCTTCTATGAGTCGAGGATATGCTTCCCATCCAATTTTCTTATAAATTGGCAAACATGGTCTTTTTTAGTCGGATTCCCAAGACTATGACTCTCATCTTGGAATTGTTTCCATAAACGGAGAAGTTCAATATGCACGTGTCCACTAGAATGCGTCTCAAGAGTCAATAAAATGTTATCTAAAGACTCCTTACTCAGCCCATTATTAATGGAACTAATTTTATCTTCTCTGTTATTGGAAACACACCCCAAAGATCTGCATCGTTTGTCACAAGTCCATCTTGCACACTTATGACAAATCCCTAACCTTTTGGCCCTTCGTTTTTTTCGCATAAGTGTTTTTTCCTAATCCAGGGAAATACCGAATGAGCAATTATTGTGCAACTTCTCATCCTAATCGGACTTTAGCTTGTATTACAAGACGAATATCTTCTGAAATTCATTTTTGCATTAGCAATCTCAATCTTTCACACCTACCTGCATAAATTTTTCTTGGAACATTTTCATAAACAGAGGGAAAATATTTACAAATTTTTTTAGAGAATTTTACCCATTTTGAAAAGAAAAGAGATTATAATTTTTTTATTTTTGTATCAGCAGTTGTGGAAAACTGATTTAACCAACTATGAGAGTCACGGAGTACCGTTATCCGCCATTTAATCGGGAAAATAAAAAGATTATGGAAAACTAAAATAAAAACAAACAAAATTAAATACAACAAAAAAAAATCAAGGATCATAAAGGGAAATAAACTCTTCTTGAAAGATTTTATTTTGTAAAAATGGTTTAAGCCTTTGTCCATTTACTTTAAAAACATCACCATTTTTAGGATTTTCAATAGTCACAGCTTCATAACAATACACATGCTTTACAATATATGGGCATGTCCTTCTTGATCGTAATTTTCCTGGGAATATGTGAAGTCGAGAATTATAAAGCAAAACTTTTTTACTAATCTCAAAAGATTTTCTAAGAATTGTTTTATCATGAAATGATTTGATTTTTGCTTTATAAATCCTTGAATTCTCTTACGCGTCATTTCTGAGTTCTTTAAGTTGCAATTTGCGCAATTTGTTGCAATCATCAATGCTTGAATTAAAAGTTTTGATCGCCCAATAAGCTTTATGTTCCAATTCAACAGGCAAATGACAATATTTTCCGTAAACCAACCTATAGTGAGACATATTCAATGATGTTTTAAAAGCTGTGTTCGATATTCCCAAAGTGCATCATTAAGTCGCAGAGACCAATCTTTTATGTTTGGGTTAACAATTTTTTCCAAATTTGCTTTATCTCCATATTAGATTATTCAACTTGTCCATTTGTTTGAGGATGATAAGGAGTAGTTACTTTGTGAGTAATACCATATTTTTTCCATTAATGAAGCAAATGTTTTATTAATAAAGTGAGTTCCCCCATCACTTCTCATGGCTCGAGGAATTCCAAATCTACTAAAAATATTTTCTTTAAAATATTTGATGACTATTTTATGATCATTTGTTCGACATGGAATTGCCTCCATTCATTTGGAAATATAATCAACTGCAACTAAAATATACAAGTATCCAAACGACGTTAGAAAAGGTCCCATAAAATCAATTCGCTAATAGTCAAATATTTCAATTTCAATGATAGGATTCAAAGGCATCATGTTTCCTTTTGAAATCGCAACGAATTTTTGACAATTTTCATAGATCTTGCAGATTTCGTGGGTGTCTTTATACAAAGTGGGCCAATAAAATCCACACTGCAAGATTTTTGCAGCCGTTTTCTTTGAAGAAAAATGTCCTCTGCATGCTTCTGCATGACAAAATTTAATGACACTACTTACCTCATTGTCTGGTATGAACGTCGAAAAATTTGATCTGGACAATAGTTGAAGAGATACGGATCATCCCAATAAAAGTTTTTTACCTCATTCAAAAATTTTATTTTATTTTGGGAATTCCATTGCGGTGGCATTTTTCCTGTCACAAGAAAATTTACTATGTTAGCAAACCAAGGTGTAATAGTAACTGATAAATAGATGTTTATCAGGAAAATTATCGTTAATTGGTGTCATTTCACAAGATGATCATGTTAATAGTCTCGATAAATGATCGGCTACGACATTCTCGGTTCCTTTCTTATCTTTGATCACAATGCCAAATGCTTGGAGCAACAAAATCCATCGTATCAATCGTGGCTTTGCATCCTGTTTTGTCAACAAATATCTAATAGTAGAATGATCAGTAAACACAATAGTCGTTGATCCAATCAAATAAGAACGAAATTTATCTAATGCAAATATTACAGCAAGTAGTTCTTTTTCAGTTGTGGAGTAATTCATTTGAGCATTGTTTAAAGTTTTACTTGCATAATATATCACATAAGGCTTACTGTTTCTTCTTTGACCCAATACTGCACCGACTGCATAATCACTCGCGTCGCACATGATTTCAAATGGTAAAGACCAATCAGGAGAATTCATGATTGGAGCTGATGTTAAATGTCGAATGATTTTATCAAAAGCATTTTGACATTCTTGAGTCCACTCAAATGCAGTGTCTTATGTTAAGAGGTTACAAATGGGTTTAGAGATAGAACTAAACTCCTTTATAAACCTCCTATAGAATCCAGCATGTCCCAAAAATGAGCGAATTTATTTAATGGTTTTTGGAGGGGGTAAATTGGCGAGGACATCAACTTTGGCTTTATCAACTTCAATTCCATGAGATGACACAACATGTCCCAAAACAATCCCAGAAGTAATCATGTAATGACATTTTTCCCAATTTAAAATAAAACTTTTTTCCTCATCTTTTTAAAACGTTTTCCAAATTTTCAAGACAATTATGAAATGTATTCCCAAAAACAGTTCAATCATCCATGAAAATCTCCAAACAATTTTCAACCATGTCGCTAAAAACGCTTAGCATACATCTCTGAAATGTTGCTGGGGCATTGCATAATCTAAATGGCATCCTTCTGAATGCAAATGTTCCAAAAGGATATGTGAATTTAGTTTTATCTTGATCTTTGAGTGCAATGGGAATTTGATAATTGCCTGAATATCCATCAAGAAAACAGTAGTAGGGATGACATGCTACTCTTTCTAAAATTTGATCCAAAAATGGTAATGGAAAATGATCTTTTCTAGTCATGTCATTTTATTTTCTATAATCAATACACATCCGCCAACTAGATGGGACTCGACTTGTTAACAATTCACCTTTTTCATTTTTTATCACTGTGATGCCTGATAAAGATAAAAAATTATATTAATTAAATGTTTTATAATATAAATATATAGTTTTTGTTTTATTAAATGTTTAAATATTATATGTTTTATAATAAATTGTATAAAATATAAGTTGTTGTGTAATTATAAGTTTTTACTATTTTTTACAGGTTCGATAAAACAAGAATAACCTTGGCGTTGCAAATGGGATTAAGATGAGTCTTGGACCTGTAGAAAGTTGATTATAATATCTACAATATTGTTGACAAGCATGAGATAAAAATCCTCTCACAATTGGGATCAAATTAAGCAACAAATAAAGTTACCAAAGGAGTGGCAGTTTTATCATGCTCTAGTATTTTGACCATATCTCTCAAATTACTTGGTCAAATGGTGTGAAAAAAATACCACAACTCAACAACTCAGATATCTACATGTTATTTTTTATGTGGAAAAGAAAATTCCGAAGGGAAGATTTTCAAAAGTGATGTGCATTAAAATATAATTTCTTGGAACACCAATGAAGACTTATGTGTAAAAAATAATATTTTATTTGTGGTTGTCTCCCAAAATTTGGCTATAAATAGGGGTGCATTGTAATGTATTGAGATTTCCATCATTCTATGAACAAACATTTGAGTTCATAATATTTCTATCTATATTTTTCTTTTATTTTTTCATTTAAATATAATTAGCATGTTAATTTCATATTCAAAGTTTTACACTTTGAATAATGAATAGCTAACTTCCTAAAGTTGAGATGAAAAGGTGAAACTCTTGGCATGATAATAAGGTTACTAAAAGGTAAGAATCTATGTTTTATATTATTTAATCATTATTTAATTTTTATGTTATATTTATTTCTTTAAGCATTTTTATACCCTACTTATAAGTGGGAGTTTTGATTTATTGTTGCTATATGTTACACTAAATTCTTGGAACCATTTAAATGTTTGTTTGGTTTTACCAACCATTTAAAGTGGGAACATTGATTTAGTGTTTACAAATATATATATAGCACAATAAATACTTGACAACATTTATAAGTTTTGGTATATATTATATACTTATAAGATTATAATATATAACATAATATAAATATGATTATTTAATATATTAGAATCATTTTATTAAGTGGATTTCAATAATGTTCGTTAATGTTAACTTTATTAAAATACCATGAGTGGATCCTTTAATCTCAACTACTTAAATTAAAATTTGAACAATTAAAAATTACGAATTAAAGATTCAAACCATTAAAAGAAAAAAAAACAAAAACAAAAACAAAAAGACATTGTAGTGGACTTGTAATTACCTTAACTTCCATGTGGATACGATATTCGGACTCACCGAATTTTACTACTTGTGGACAACCTGCTCTTGGGAGTGCTATAATAAAAGTCGCACCAAGTTTTTGGCGCCGTTTCCGGGGAAGTAAAATTAAATTAAAGTCTATTTAATTTTGTTTATAGTTTATTTTTCTTTATTTCAATTTTTATTGCTTTTGTGTGTTTTTATTCTTTTGCTTTTGCATTTGCATGAGCATCTGGTCACGTACACTTAGTGGTCGAATCATTCGAAATAGCCCTTTATTTTTACAAAACATGGCGGAAGAACCCATCCAAGAAAATGAAGATGAAATGCAATCTCAACATGATCATGATAGACGAAGAACACTTAGAGACCACATGAATCCTACACGTACTAGTGCACCTTCATGTCTAGTTTTCCCCCTGATGCATCTCATTTCAATTTTAAGCCTGGTATTATCCAACTTTTACTCAACTTTCATGGCTTAGATTCTGAAAATCCATACATGCCTTTACGAGAGTTTGAAGAAGTGTGCAACAAATATATTGATATAAATTGTAGCATGAACACCATTCGACTTAAGCTTTTTCCTTTTTCTTTAAAAGATAAAGCTAAAACTTGGCTACAAAATTTTATATCGGGATCCAATCGAACTTGGGATGAATTGCAACAACAATTTTTGAAAAAAATTTTCCATCTCATAGAACTAATTCTTTCAAAAGGCAAATCATCACTTTCACTCAAAAACAAGGAGAAACTTTTTATCAGTGTTGGGATAGATACAAAGAATTGCTTAATCTTTGTCCACATCATGGTTTAGAAATTTGGAGAGTTGTTTCTCAATTTTATGAAGGCTTAAAACCTAAAGATAGGAAAATGGTTGAATTTATGTGTAATGGAACATTTGAAGATAAAGATCCAAACGAGGCAATTGAGTATCTTGATTCATTAGCTGAAAATGCTCAAAATTGGGACACTATAGGTACAATCGAACCATCAAACAAGATTAAATCTCCTACATCTGGTGGAGGTATGTACACTCTCAAAGATGAACATGATCTTCAAGCTAGATTTACCTCTTTGGCAAGAAAAGTTGAGGCACTTGAATTGAAAAAGAATGGTCAATTAAAATCTGTTCAAGAAATTGCGTGCCACATCTGTGATACAAGTGATCATTTTACAAAAGATTGTCCCACTTTGCCCTCTTTTAAAGAATGTCTCCATTAACAAGCCAATGTTTTGAACAATTTGAAAAGGCCAAATTTTGAACCATTTTCTCAAAATTACAATCCAGGTTGGAGAAATCACCCAATTTTTAGTTGGAGGAATGATAATGCTGCACAATTTTCACAACCACATTTCCAAAAAATTTTTTTCAAAATTACGCACCTTATGTTCCTCCACCTAAAAGAAATTTGGAAGATACATTAAATTCTTTCATTACAAAGCAAGAGTCTATCAATACTCAAATTGCTCAAACTATGACAGATTTGAAAGATACTCTTGCTAAATATGCATCTGCACTTAATGTTCATGAAAATGGTAAATTTCCTTCACAACCTCTGCCTGATCCTAGGGATCATCATTCACAAACTGGAACTTCTGGAACTCAATCGATGGATCAGGTAAAATCTGTTATTACCCTTCGAAGTGGTAAGGTTGTGGAAAAATCCATTCTTGAACCTTTTGAAGATGATGATAAATCAACTCCAAAGGGTAAGGAAGTGGAACCCATAACTTACGAAGAGGATGTTCAACAGACAGTGTCACCACCATTCCCTCATGTATTAAAAAATAAAAAAAATCAAATTTGAATTCTGATATATATGATATTTTTAAACAAGTAAAAGGTAATATTCCTTTATTAGATGCAATAAAGCAGGTACCATCACATGCCAAATTTTTGAAAGATTTGTGCACTGTGAAAAGAAAATTGAATGTGAAAAAGAAAGCATTTTTAGCCGAACAAGTAAGTGCAATCATTCAAAATAATAACACTTTGAAATACAAAGATCCTGGTTGTCCTACTATTTCATGTATTATTGGAAAACGAAAGATTAAAAAAGCCTTGCTTGATCTTGGAGCTAGTGTGAATTTACTTCATATTCAGTTTATCAAGAACTCAATCTAGGCGAGATAAAACCTACTTCGGTAACACTTTTACTTGCCGATAGATCTGTTAAGGTGCCAAGAGGTATGGTAGAAGAAGTGTTGGTCCAAATTTATAACTTTGTATATCTTGTCGATTTCATAGGTTTAGATACACAACCTATCGAAGCTTATAATGCAATTCCTGTAATTTTGGGTCGTCCATTTTTAGCCACTTCTAATGCTCTAATAAATTGCAGGAATGGAATAATGAAGTTGTCATTTGGTAACATGACTTGGAGCTTAACGTTTTTAATCTTTGTAAGCAACCACATGACAAAGGAGATGAAAGTGAAAATGAAAATATTATTGAAACTCTTGTGGAAGAAAACATTCAAGGAGGGAGTACTTGTGACCAATTAGATATTTGTTCAATTGATACTTTTAAAAACAATATTGAAATTGATTTTGATGATTTTATCAGGTATCACTCATTACCAAGATCAGAGAAATAAGTTGAGGCAAAATATGAGAACAAAGACAAACCACCAATATTGGAGTTAAAACCCTTGCCAGAAGAATTGAAGTATGCATTTCTTGGAGAAGATGAAACATATCCGGTGGTAATTTCTTCCAAACTAACAAGTGATGAAGAAGGTAAAATAGTTTATATGCTTAAAAGACATAAAAATGCAATTGGTTGGACACTAAAAGATCTCAAAGGCATTAATTCAATAATTTGCACATACAAAATTCATTTAGAAGAAAATGCTAAAACATCTCAACAACCACAAAGGAGATTAAATCCACACATGAAAGATGTTGTGAAAACTGAAGTTCTCAAACTACTTGATGTTGGAATTATATATCCTATTTCTGATAGTAAATGGGTAAGTCCAACGCAAGTAGTTCCAAAAAAATCTGGCATCACAGTGATAAAAAATGAAAAAGGTAAATTGTTAACAAGTCAAGTCACATCTAGTTGGCGGATGCGTATTGATTATAGAAAATTAAATGATGCCACTAGAAAAGATCATTTTCCATTACCATTTTTGGATCAAATTTTAGAAAGAGTAGCTGATCATCCCTACTACTGTTTTTTTTTTACGGATATTCAAGCTATTATCAAATTCCCATTGCACTCGAAGATCAAGAAAATACTACATTCACATGTCCTTTTGGAACATTTGCATTCAGAAGGATGTCATTTGGTTTATTCAATGCCCCAGCAACATTTCAAAGATGTATGCTAAGCATTTTTTGCGACATGGTTGAAAATTGTTTGGAAATTTTCATGGATGATTTAACTATCTTTGGGAATACATTTCATAGTTGTCTTGAAAATTTGGAAAACGTTTTAAAACGATGCGAGGAAAAAGGTCTTATTTTAAATTGGGAAAAATGTCATTACATGATTACTTCTGGAATTGTTTTGGGACATGTCGTGTCATCTTATGGAATCGAAGTTGATAAAGCAAAAGTTGATGTCATTGCCAATTTACCTTCTCCAAAAACCATTAAAGAAATTCGCTCATTTTTTGGACATGCTGGATTTTATAGGAGGTTTACAAAGGACTTTAGTTCAATCTCTAAACTCATTTGTAATCTCTTAACAAAAGACACTGCATTTGAGTGGACTCAAGAATGTCAAAATGCTTTTGATAAAATCATTCGACATTTAACATCAGCTCCTATCATACAACCTTCTGATTGGTCTTTACCATTTGAAATCATGTGCGATTCGAGTGATTATGCAGTCGGTGCAGTACTGGCTCAAAGAAGAAACGGTAAGCCTTACGTGATATATTATGCAATTAGAACTTTAAACAATGCTCAAATGAATTACTCCACAACTGAAAAAGAACTACTTGCCGTAATATTTGCATTAGATAAATTTCGTTCTTATTTGATTGGATCAACGAATATTGTGTTTACTGATCATTCTGCTATTAAATATTTGTTGACCAAACAGGATGCAAAGCCACGACTGATACGATGGATTTTGTTGCTCCAAGAATTTGACATTATTATCAAAGATAAAAAAGGAACTGAGAATGTCGTAGCCGATCATTTATCGAGACTAGTAACAGGATCATTTTGTGAAATGACACCAATTAACGATAATTTTCCTGATGAACATCTATTTTCAGTTATTACTACACCTTTGTTTGCTAACATAGTAAATTTTCTTGTGACAGGAAAAATGCCACCGCAATGGAGTTCCTAAGATAAGAGAAAATTTTTGAATGAGGTAAAAAAAATTTATTGGGATGATCCGTATCTGTTCAAGTACTGTCCAGATCAAATTTTTCGACGTTGCATACCAGACAATGAGGTAAGTAGTGTCATTAAATTTTGTCATTCAGAAGCATGCGGATGACAATTTTCTTCAAAGAAAATGGCTGCAAAAATTTTTCAGTGTGGATTTTATTGGTCCACTTTGTTTAAAGACACCCACAAAATCTGCAAGATCTGTGAAATTTTCAAAAATTGGGTGCAATTTCAGAAAGAAACATGATGCCTTTGAATCCTATCATTGAAATTGAAATCTTTGACTGTTGGGGAATTGATTTTATGGGACCTTTTCTAACGTCGTTTGGATACTTGTATATTTTAGTTGCAGTTGATTATATTTCCAAATGGATGGAGGCAATTCCATGTCGAACAAATGATCATAAAATCGTCATCAAATTTTTGAAAGAAAATATTTTTAGTAGATTCGGGATTTCCTCGAGCTATGATAAGTGATGGGGGAACTCACTTTGTTAATAAACCATTTGCTTCATTAATGAAAAAATATGGTATTACTCACAAAGTAACTATTCCTTATCATCCTCAAACAAATGGACAAGTTGAATTAGCTAATAGGGAGATAAAGCAAATTTTGGAAAAAAAACTGTTAACTCAAATAGAAAAGATTGGTCTCTGCGACATAATGATACACTTTGGGTATATCAAACATCTTTTAAAACATCATTGAATATGTCTCCCTATAGGTTGGTTTACGGAAAACATTGTCATTTACCTGTGGTATTGGAACATAAAGCTTATTGGGCGATCAAAACTTTTAATTCAAGCATGGATGATTGCAACAAATTGCGCAAATTGCAACTTAATGAACTTGATGAACTCAGAAAATGATGCGTATGAGAATTCAAGGATATATAAAGCATAAATCAAATCATTTCATGATAAAACAATTCTTAGAAAATCTTTTGAGATTGGTAAAAAAGTTTTGCTTTATAATTCTCAACTTCACATATTCCCAGGAAAATTACGATCAAGATGGACTGGCCCATATGTTGTAAAACATGTGTATCCTTGTGGAGATGTGGATATTGAAATTCCTAAAAATGGTGATGTTTTTAAAGTAAATGGACAAAGGCTTAAACCATTTTTGGAAAATGAAATATTTCAAGAAGAGTTTATTTCTCTTTCTGATCCTTAAATTTTTATGTTGCATTTAATTTTTTTGTTTTTATTTCAGGTTTCCTTAATATTTTTATTTTCCCAGTTAAATGGCGGATAACGGTACTCCGTGACTCTCATAGTCGGTTAAATCAGTTTCCCATAATTGCTGATACAAAAATAAAAAAAATCATTTCTTTTCTTTTCAAAATGGATGAAAATCTCTCAAAAATTTGTAAATATTTTCCTTCTGTTTCTGAAAATGTTCTAAGAAAAATTTATGCAGGTAGGTGTGAAAGATTGAGATTGTTAATGCAAAAAGGAATTCAAGAAGATATTCGTCTTGTAATAGAAGCTAAGGTCCAATTAGGAGGAGAAGTTCCACAATCATTGCTCATTCGGTATTTTCCTGGATTAGGAAAAAGCACTTATGCGGAAAAACGAAGGGCCAAAAGGTTAGGGGTTTGTCATAAGTGTGCAAGATGGACTTGTGACAAACGATGCAGATCTTTGGGATGTGTTTCCGATAACAGAGATGATAAAATTGGTTTCATTAAGAATGGGCTGAGTAAGGAGTCTTTAGATAACATCTTATTGACTCTTGAGACGCATTCTAGTGGACATGTGCATATTGAACTTCTCCGTTTATGGAAAAATTTCAAGATGAGCGTCATAGTCTTGGAATCCGACTAAAAAAGACCTTGTTTGCCAATTTATAAGAAAATTGGATGGGAAGCATATCCTCGACTCATAGAAGGCGTTGAAGCCGTTTCTGGACGTAAAAGCAGAGAAAAATTAATTTCATTTCAGAAAATTCACGACGGATGCTCATCTGTGCTTCGACTGTCGACCAATTAATTGATGATTTGGAAGTTTTTGTTCATAAGCCTGATCCAATGATAACAAAGATCAATTGGTCGCAATCAAGCAGTAAGACAAGGAAGTTGCATCGTTGATTTAAAAGTCGTGGATTGGTTTGCGTTTGTTTCAGTTTGTTATCTTCAATAAAATTCCAGGTGATATCTCTTTCATTATATACTCTTTATTAATAGTTATTTTGACATTAGGGACAATGTCATATTCTGATTGGGGGGAAAACAAACTTATAAAAAGAAATTTAAAAATTAAAAATATATATTATTTTAAAATAAAATTATGTTTATTGTTTGTATCTTAGTAATTTTTGCAAAAATATCATACATTACATGTTTGAAAGGTTTAGATTAGAAATTGTAATAATCTATCTAAGGATGTTTAAATTTTTTTTTGAAAAAAAAAGTCAATTTTAATATTTTGATCACTATAAAAATATGATTTATTGAATCTTTTTGAATGATTAACCATTGTGATAAAATCAGTTGTTAAAGTATATGGCCCAAGATATACCTGATAAGAGTACCTAAAATTTTTAAACTCACACATATTTTGTGAGTGAGTGGAGAGGATTGAGAAAACAGCTTGCGAGCCTTTATCGATCATCAGAGAGGCTATCTATTGTTTAGATCTTGTGTTCTTATTTTGGAAAAAAAAAATTGATATTTCCTGAAAAAAAAAAAAGATGTTGAAGATCTATGCAATTTTTAAGTTACATGATGCGACACATTTATCTCTCATAAAAATACAAATAAAAGAAAAAAAGAAAAAAAGGAGAGAAATACATTGTACAAATTAAATAAATATGTGGTCAAGAAGCATAAACTTAGTCTGATTCGATAATGTAAAAAAAAATTCAGGAAAAAAATATATAATAAGAACAACTGGATTTTAAATCAATGGATTTCCTATCTTTTAATTAGTCTGGCTCGTTTGTCTGTCTGCATTCTGTAAACCATTTTCCTGAATATTTATCTGTATTCCAACTCCATGAGAGAAATCATTCCCATAAATTGAAACACTTATTAACCTGTGAGAATATGGAGTTGAGACTCTTATTAGGAATTTCTGAAGGCCATGTACATTTAACTACCTGAAAATAAGCTTTGAATTGATCAGTTCAGATTATTTCATAAATTATAATTATAATGATCTTGATATAACTTTGACAGTTTTCAAATTTAATTTAAACACTTGGATAGTTCTGATTACATTTCTATTTAAATTAATCAATATGTTTTGTGTTGCTATTAACGCTTAAATTGCTAGGGACTAGCAATAAGCTGGTTGGGGAGTGTGATAAAGATAAAAAAATGTATTTTAATTAAATGTTTTATAATATAAATATATATTTTTTGTTTTATTAAATGTTTAATTATTATATGTTTTATAATAAATTGTATAAATTATAAGTTGTTGTGTAATTATAAGTTTTTACTATTTTTTACAGGTTCGATAAAACAAGAATAACATTGGCGTTGCAAATGGGATTAAGATGATTCTTGGACCTGTAGAAAGTTGATTATAATATCTACAATATTGTTGACAAGCATGAGATAAAAATCCTTTCACAATTGGGATCAAATTAAGCAACAAATAAAGTTACCAAAAGAGTGGCAGTTTTACCATGCTCTAGTATTTTGACCATATCTCTCAAATTACTTGGTCACATGGTGTGAAACAAATACCACAACTCAACAACTCAGATCTCTACATGTTTTATTTTATGTAGAAAAGAAAATTCGGATGGGAAGATTTTCAAAAGTGATATGCATTAAAATATAATTTCTTGGAACACCAATGAAGACTTATGTGTAAAAAATAATATTTTATTTGTGGTTGTCTACCCAAATTTTGCTATAAATAGGGGTGCATTGTAATGTATTGAGATTTCCCCCATTATATGAACAAACCTTTGAGTTCATAATATTTCTCTCTATATTTTTCCTTTATTTCCATTTAAATATAATTAGCATGTTAATTTCATATTAAAAGTTTTACACTTAGAATAATAAATAGCTAACTTCCTAAAGTTGAGATGAAAGGTGACACTCTTGGCTTGATAATAAGTTTACTAAAAGGTAATAATCTATGTTTTATATTATTTAATCATTATTTATTGTTTATGTTATATTTATTTTTTTAAGCATTTTTATACCCTACTTATAAGTGGGAGTTTTGATTTATTATTGCTATATGTTACACTAAATTCTTGGAACCATTTAAATGTTTGTTTGGTTTTACCAACCATTTAAAGTGGTAACCTTGATTTACCATATACAAATATATCATAATATTAATTTCTTGGCACCATTTAAATGTTAGTTTGGTTTTACCAACCATTTAAAGTGAGAACATTGATTTAGTGTTTACAAATATATATATAGCAATATAAATACTTGACAACATTTATAAGTTTTGGTATATATTATATACTTATAAGATAATAATATATAACATAATATAAATATGATTATTTAATATATTAGAACCATTTTATTAAGTGGATTTCAATAATGTTCGTTAATGTTAACTTTATTAAAATACCAAGAGTGGATCCTTTAATCTCAACTACTTAAATTAAAATTTGAACAATTAAAAATTACCAATTAAAGATTCAAACCATTAAAAGAAAAAAAACAAAAACAAAAACAAAAACAAAAAGACATTGTAGTGGACTTGTAATTATCTTAACTTCCATGTGGATACGATATTCGGACTCACCGAATTATACTACTTGTGGACAACCTGCTCTTGGGAGTGCAACAATAAAAGTCGCAACAATGCCATATTTTTTGGAACTACTTGTGTTGGGCTTACCCACTGACTATCAGAAATAGGGTAGATAATCCCAATATCAAGTAGTTTGAGAACTTCATTTTTCACAACATCTTTCATGTGTGGATTTAATCTCCTTTGTGGTTGTTGAGATGTTTTAGTATTTTCTTATAAATGAATTTTGTGAGTGCAAGTTAGTGGATTAATGCTGTCGAGGCCCGTGTTTCGTAGTTGAAAATTTGCGGAATAATTTAAATTTTTCTTTTTAAATAAATAAAATAGCTCATTCATAAAATATACCGGTAAAAAGATTCAATATTTAAAGTAGCAGCGGAAGTAAATATTTGTTTCAAAGCAACAACTTAAATTATTCATCGTGATAAAATGAGTTTGCATAAAATAATAAATAAACTGATAAATGAGGTCCTCGGGTTCCTACTACTGCCGACCCAAGATGGCTCACTGGTCCCCACCCTCGGTCTCGACCTCATCAGTACCTACAACAATCAAGTCTAGTGAGTCTAAAGACTCAGAATGCATATATCGTAGATAACAAGTAATATATCATAAAATTTCATGTCGTGTAAAGATATCGTATCGTAAAAGGTAACGTGAAAATATCTTGTCATGAGTAATTATAAATACGTGCATAACTGAACTGAAAATTGTAAGTGAAATGTTTGCTCGATAGAGCCCTGTCATGAAATAGCATATAATAATTTTCTGTTGAGAATATGTTCTACGCAAGTGGCTCATAAAATTTAATGAATCGTCTGATCAGACTAACCCACAGTATACTGGGCGGTACAGATCATCACAGCCCTTGGACTGTATATCTGTACCCATACATGAACATGAACCAGTCAGTGACCACCGGATGAAGTAATAATCCCATGATAAGCTGCAATCCCATGACGTGAGGTGGCCACAAGCAATATCGCATATATCTCAAAAATGAACATTTTATCTTTTTATGCACGTAATATAATTAAATATCCTGTTTTATTTTACCGAATCGGTTGGATCGTTCCCAGGCTCGCTGCTACCTAATTCTTACACGAAAAATATGCAAATTATTTTTCCTTTAAAATAACTTAGTCATTGAACCCAAAAATGGGGCCAACTAGACCAACAACTAAATTTCTAACTATGACTCAGTACCAACCCGAACCGACGTCAAACCATCATTTATTCATGATTAAAATACACCTAAAATGATGAAAAAAAGCTCCGAAAATTGTACAAGTCGAAATTTGGTGAATGAAGACCAAAAACAAGAAACGCTCTTTCGAGAGTCATTTTGGCACATTGCACCGTAAATTCTCGTACGACCTCTAAACTTAACCGAATCACGAACGGCCCAAAACATGACCTTCCTAACTCAATGAGGTACTGTCCAGTCCAAGTCCATAGGCTAAAAGCCAACCAAGAACTCAAACGAGCCTCAGGACCGAAGCACAAACTTGCTGTCCAATTAATACAGCAGCAGTGCTTGCGCTTGCATGCGTCGTTTGCGAGGCTATTGGCCATTGGGGCTTGAACCACCGACCATAGCCTCTTACCAACATCCAAAGGTATGGCTTGAACCATGGCTAAGGGCCCTAGGCCAACCACAATACAAGAAACACCAGAAATATCACCACGCTTCCAACCGAGAACCAAACTGCACGCGTGGGACGTCTTGCTTGTTTTGCTGTCAAATGAAGGATCCAATGGCTATGAGGTTAACCATGGTCCATGCTAGACATTCTAAGGTGTTGCATGAGTCATGGCTAAGGGCTAGAAGCCAACCACAACCCACTTGACACCATAAAACCGAAATTCCACACACTCGACCATAACCAGAATTTTAAAACCGAAGGGGCGCTGTTCTTGTTTGTTTTAAAAATCGAGGGGGACATGAACCAAGCCATGAAAGGGTGTCTTGGTCACGTCTTAGACATACCAAGGAGGGATTCTAAACCCACACCTTAGGCAAGAAAAATCAGAAATCGGAACCAAAAAACTGCACTATGGGAGTTGCTGTCCATTTCGTCTTACTTGTGGTGAAGGGACTCAAACCGATGGACCAACACCTCCCTAACACATCCTAGTACGTGTTTAAAAGAAGCCTTGAGCCCCTGGAAATCGAGCCAACCCTGAAAAAACAAAAACAAGCCAAAACCGTGAAGGCACAAGTGAAGGGCCGAAAATCTGCACAATGTTTTTTGAAAGTTTCTTGACATGATTTCGGTTTTGTCATGGATCAACACATGGAATGGTTTAAAAATAGATTTATAACTTGATTGAAGAGCAAAGAAACAACATAGACATGCCTTGGATTTGTTTTGAAAGAAAACAAATAAATACGACGACGCGGAGCGGCGGAGACGGAGTGTTCTTCTTTTGTTTCTTACTTTTCTCTCTTGTTTCTCCCTTGCTTCTCACGTTTTTCTCCTACTGAATTCTCTCTGAATTTTCAAAAATATTGAGAGGAGAGAAGGCTAGGAATGAAATGGGGAAGTGGAAAAGTATTTGGAAGATAGAATGGCAAGGTAGAAACTTTTCTATCCTTGAGTTGAGAGATAAGAGAAATGATTGATATTATTTGATATCAAGGGATTTGGAGGATAATTAGGAGGGGCATGGCCGATTCTTCCATGTCGAATAAGGGTAGGAAAATTGCTTAATGATTAAATATTGAAGATTAAATGTGATGGAATTATCTACCCAAGGAAAGATTAGGAAATGAATTAAAGATGGAGAGTTGCCAAATAATTTTAAATATATCCAAGGAATGGCCGAAAATTTCTTTTAAAATGGGGTAGAAAAATTGCTTAATTGTTAATTATTGAAGATTAAGTGGTGAGGGAATTATCTCCAAGAAAGGATTAAGGAAAGAATCAAAGTGGTGAGTTGTCAAATAAATACCAAATCTCCTATGAGGTGGCCGAATTCTTCTAAGTAAATGGAGGGAAAAATTGCTTAAATATCGTATTTTAAATCTTTAAAGTTTTATCTACCCATTAAGTATTTTAGTGAATTAAGTAATTAATTAGTTTAGTAATTATCTTGCATGCATGACAAATTTCTTAAAGTAAATTACTAACATATTACGTTATAATTTATTAAATAAAATAAGTCTATATTAACTTATCTCAATTGGTCACATATTTTAATTAAGGCTTTTAATTAATTATTGAACCCAAAACAATTTATTTACTACTTATCTCTAATTAATTAAATAAATCTTTTAAACATTCTTTTACATTAAAATAACTTATTATCTATCTTAAATAAATTCTAGGAATGTTTTTTTAAGATTAAATTTTATCTCAATACTCTAACTCTAATCCGGCCTCCATTACTTAACTGAAAAGATAGTAACTAAACTACTACGTAAAATAACTCTACAAATTTAAAGGAAAAGAATTTAAACCCTCATGCATAAAATCATTTCAATTTAAATAATAGTAATTATACATGGCTTATACGTAGTCTGATTTACGGGTTCTACAAATGCCCTTGAGATCTTTTAGTGTCCAACCAATTGCATTTTTGTGTCTTTTAAGCATACCAACTAATTTACCTTCTTGATCACTTGCTAGTTTGGAAGAAATTACCACCGGATATGTTTCGTCTTTTCCAAGAAATGCATACTTCAATTCTTCTGGCAAGGGTTTTAACTCCAATATAGGTGGTATGTCTTTGTTCTCATATTTTGCCTCAAATTATTTCTCTGATGCTGGTAACAAGTGATACCTGATAAAATCATCAAGATCAATTTCAATATTTTCTTTAATAGTTTCAATTGTACAAATATCTAATGGTCACGAGTACTCCCTTCTTGAATGTTTTCTTCTACAAGAGTTTCAATAAGATTTTCATCATCATTTTCATCTCCTTTGTCATGTGGTTTCTTTCAAAGATTAAAAACATTAAGCTCCAATGTCATGTTACCAAATGAAAACTTCATTATTCCATTCCTGCAATTTATAAGAGCAAGTAAAAGTGTTACCGAAGTAGGTTTTAACTCGCCTAGATTGAGTTCTTGATAAACTGAATATGGAAGTAAATTCACACTATCTCCAAGATCAAGAAAGGCTTTTTTAATCATTTGTTCTCCAAGAATAAATGAAATAGTAGGACAACCAGAGTCTTTGTATTTCAAATTATTATTATTTGAAATGATTACACTTAATTGTTCGGCTAAAAATGTTTCTTTTTCACATTCAATTTTCTTTTCACGGTGCACAAGTCTTTCAAAAATTTGACATATGATGATACCTGCTTTATTGCATCTAATGAAGGAATATTAACTTTTACTTGCTTAAAAATATCATATATATCATAATTCAAATTTGATTATTTTGTATTTTTCAATGCATGGGGTAATGGTGGTGTCTTTTTATCCTCCTCTTTGCAAGTTATTTGTTTCACTTCCTTACCCTTTAGAGTTGATTTATCATCATCTTCACAAGGTTCAAGAATGGATTTTTCCACAACCTTACCACTGCGAAGGGTAATAACAAATTTTACCTGATCCATCGGTTGAATTCTAAAAGTTCCAGTTTGTGAATGATGATCCTTGGGATTAGGCTATGGTTGTGAAGGAAATTTGCCTTTTTCATGAACATTAAGTGCAGATGCAAATTTAGCAAGATTATCTTTCAAATCTGTCATGGTTTGAGCAGTTTGAGTATTGATAAACTCTTGCTTTGCAATGAAAGAATTCAATATATCTTCCAAGTTCCTTTTAGTTGGAGGAACATAAGGTGCATAATTTCGAAAATTTTGTTGATTTTGGAAATGTAGTTGTGAAAATTGTGCAGCATTATCATTCCTCCAACTAAAATTTGAATGATTTTGCCAACCTGGATTGTAGTTTTAAGAAAATGGTTCAAAAAATTTGGCCTTTTGAAATTGTTCAAAACATTGGCTTGTTCATGGAGACATTCTTTAAAAGAGGGTAAAGTGGGACAATCTTTTGTAGAATGATCACTTGTATCACATATGTGACATGCAATTTCTTGAATAGATTTAAATTGACCATTCTTTTTCAATTCAAGTGCCTCAACTTTTCTTGCCAAAAAGATAAATCTAGCTTGGAGATCATGTTCATCTTTGAGGGTGTACATACCTCCATCAGATTTGAGAGATTGAATCTTGTTTGATGGTTCAATTGTACCTAAAGTGTCCCAGTTTTGAGTATTTTCAGCTAATGAATCGAGATACTCAATTAGCTCGTTTCGATCTTTATCTTCAAATGTTCCATTACACATAAATTCAACCATTTGCCTATCTTTAGGTGTTAAGCCTTCATAAAATTGAGAAACAACTCTCCAAATTTCAAAACCATGATGTGGACAAAGATTAAGCAATTATTTGTATCTATTCGAACACTGAAAAAAAATTTCTCATTGTTTCTGAGTGAAAGTGATTATTTGCCTTTTGAAAGAATTTGTTCTATGAGATGGAAAAAACTTTTTCAAAAATTGTTGTTGCAATTCATCCCAAGTTCGAATGGATCCCGATCTAAGATTTTGTAGCCAAGTTTTAGCTTTATCTTTTAAAGAAAAAGGAAAAAGCTGAAGTCGAATGGTGTTCATGCTACAATTTAAATCATTATATGTGTTGCACACTTCTTCAAACTATCGTAAATGCATGTATGGATTTTCAGAATCTAAGCCATGAAAGTTGGGTAAAAGTTGGATAATATCAGGCTTAAAATTGAAATGAGATGCATCAAGGGGAAAAACTAGACATGAAGGTGCACTAGTATGTGTAGGATTCATGTGATCTCTAAGTGTTCTTCGTCTATCTTGATCATGTTGAGATTGAATTTCATCTTCATTTTCTTGGATGGGTTATTCCTCCATGTTTTGTAAAAATAAAGGGTTATTTCAAATGAGTCGACCACTAAGTGTACGTGACCAAATGCTCATGCAAATGCAAAAGAAAAAGAATAAAAACACACAAAAGCAATAAAAATTCAAATAAAGAAAAATAATCTATAAACAAAATTAAATAAACTTGAAATTAAATTATACTTCCCCGGCAACGGCGCCAAAAACTTGATGCAACTTTGATTGTTGCACTCCCAAGAGCAGGTTGTCCACAAGTAGTATAATTCGGTGAGTCCGAATATCGTATCCACAGGGAAGCTAAGGTAATTACAAATGCACTACAATGTCTTTTTGTTTTTGTTTTTTTCGTATAATTGTTTGAATTTTTAATTGGTAATTTTTAATTGTTCAAATTTTAATTTAGGTAGTTGAGATTAAAGGATCCACTCTTGGTATTTTAATAAATTATAAAACTTTGAATATAAAATTAACATGCTAATTATATTTAAATAAAGAATAAAGGAAAAACAAAGAGAGAAATATCAATAGTCCAATGTTTGTTCATAAACTGAGGGATATCTCAATTCATTACAATGCACCCCTATTTATAGCCAAATTTGGGGAGACAATATCTCAATTCATAACAATGCGCCCCTATTTATAGCCAAATTTCGGGAGACAACCACAAATAAAGTATTATTTTTTACACAAAAGTCTTTTTTGATGTTACAAGAAATTATATTTTAATACACAACACTTTTGAAAATCTTCCCATCCGAATTTTCTTTTCCACATAAAACAAAACATGTAGATAATTGAGTTGTGTAAATTGTGGTATTTGTTTTAACTATTTGACCAAGTAATTTGAGAGATATGGTGAAAATGCTAGAGCATGGTAAAACTGACACTTCTTTGATAACTTTATTTGTTGCTTAATTTGATCCCACTTATTAGAATATTTTTATCTCATGCTTGCCATCAATATTATAGATATTAACATCAAATTTCTACAGGTACAACAATCGTCTTAATCTCATTTGCAACGCCAAGGTTATTCTTGTTTTATCAAACTTGTAAAAATAGTAAAAACTTATAATTAGACAACAACTTATATTTTATACAATTTATTATAAAACATATAATATTTAAATATTTAATAAAACAAAAACTATAAATTTATATTATAAAACATTTAATTAATATACAATTTTTTATCTTTATCACCAGGGGGTGATCGCCGGTGCCATGAGGTGGCACGGACAATGAGCGGCTGCTGGCAGACTTCTAAGCTAAAGGAACACGAATTAACCGATCTTACACCGGAAGGAGAGTGATTTTGAAATTGTTCAGGTATGGGACTGTGCAGTTGTGAATGGATTAAAAGATTTGATTTGTACTATTCATATCAAGAAGGTGCATCTTCTTTTCGGTAGCTCATCGCATAAGAACTCCAAAGTTAAGCGTGCTTGACTTGTGACAATTTTGGGATGGGTGACCATCTGGGAAATTTCCCAGTGTGTGTGTGACTGAGAACATAAGGATGCTGGAAAGACACGCCTTCATACATTGAGGACAGCCATCGAATCTGGGGCGTTATAGTTGGTTTCATAGCCGCCCTCTCCTAGTACGGTGTGGTTCGGAAACAAACCAAGCGGAAGTTTGTGGGTATGTAAGGCCCAGGGCCAAAGAGGGCGGAGTTGATCGCCTGTGTCATGAGATTGCATGAGCGGCTCCTGTAATACATCTAGGCAAAACATGAATTAACCGATATTACACCGGAAGAAGAGGGATTCTGAAACTGTTCAAGTATGTGAATGTGCAGTTGAGAAGGGATTAAAAGATTTGATTTGTATTACTCATATCAAGAAGGTGCATCTTCTTTTCGGTAGCTCATAACATAAGAACTAAAAATTTAAGCGTGCTTGACTCGAGGCAATTTTGGGATGGGTGTCCCCCTAGGAAATTTCCCAGGGAGCGTGTTTGTGAGGACATAAGCACCCTGGAAAGACTCGTATTGGTACAGCGAGGACAGTCATCGAATCTGGGGAGTTACAGTTGATATCAGAGCCGACCTCTCCTAGTACAGTGTCGTTCGAGGACGAACCAAGAGGAAGCAGGTGGTCAAGTGAGGCCCAAGGCCAAAGAGAGTGGGGGTGATCGCCGGTGCCATTAGGTTACACGGACAATGAGCGGCTCCTGGCAGGCTTCTAGGCGAAGTGAACATGAATTAACCGATCTTACACCGGAAGGAGAGGGATTCCGAATCTGTTCAGGTATGGGACTCTGCAGTTGAGAAGCGATTAAAATATTTTATTATTACTACTCATATCAAGAAGGTGCATCTTCTTTTCGGTAGCTCATCACATAAGAACTCTAAAGTTAAGTGTGCTTGAATATGTGCAATTTTGGGATGTGTGATCCCCTAGGAAGGTTCTCAGGGTGCGTGTGAGTGAGGACATAAGAATGCTGGAAAGACTCGTCTTGATACAATGAGAACGGTCATTGAATCTAAGGTGTTACAGTTGGTATTAGAGACGACCTCTCCTAGTATGGTGTGGTTCGGGGACGAACCAAATGGAAGCTGGTGGGCATGTGAGGCTCGGGGCCAAAGAGGGCGGGGGTGATCGCCCGTGCCATGAGGTTGCACGGACAGTGAACGGCTCCAGGCAGGCTTCTAAGCGTTGGGAACATGAATGAGCCGATCTTACACCGGAAGGAGAGAGATTCAGAAACTGTTTAGGTATGGGACTGTTCAGTTGAAGAGGGTTTAAAGATTTGATATGTACTACTCATATCAAGAAGGTGCATCTTCATTTCGGTAGCTCGTCACATAAGAACTCAATAGTTAAGCGTGCTTGACTTGGTGCAATTCTGGGATGGGTGGCCCCTAGGAAGTTTTATAGGTTGCATGTGAGTGAGGACATAAGCACGCTGGAAAGACTCGTCTTGGTTCAGTGAGGACAGTCGTCAAATCTGGGCGTTACAATAGCTCTCTCCTACCTTGTCCCAATGGAGGAGTGATCTACATTTCCTTCCATAGAGTGCCTCGTATTGAGTAATTCCCATAGATGATTTATAACCGTTACTATAGGTGAACTCCAATAGAGGTAGTTTCAATTCACAACTCCCTTGGTAATCGATCATGCATGCTCGGAGTAGATCATATAATATCTGTATGACTCTCTCGGACTGACTGTCGGTCTGAGGATGCAATGCGGTATTGAATAGTAGTTTATTACCCAATGCTGCATGTAGACTTTTCCAAAATGACGAAGTGAAACACGTATCTCGGTCCGACACTATAGACACTGGAATACCATGCTGTCTAACTATCTCTCGAATATATAACTCCGCATATTGAGTCATGGAAAAAGTCGTCTTCACCGGTAGGAAATGTGCTGATTTAGTAAGATAGTCTACTACCCTTCCATTCATCCCGTTTTCTCCATTTCTGCAGTTGCTCATCGCTAGACTGTCCGGCTCGAATCCTATCTCGTAGGGTGGAATGCACTATCAATGGAGCGAGATTAGGGGCCTCTCCCCTATCATAGACTTCAAGATCAAATCGCTGAATTTTCACTTGTAGAGGCTTTTGTACTTATAAATGTGCCAAGACTGTCCCCTTTCTATTAGCTTTACTAGGATGGTAGCTATGTCAAAGTCATAGTCTTTAAGAAGCTCTAGCCACAGTCTTTATCTCATATTCAAATCCTTTTGGGTGAAAAAATATTTAAGACTTTTGTGGTCCGTAAATATCCTGCATTTCTCACCATACAAATAGTGCCTCCAAATTTTGAACACAAATACGACTGCTGCGAGCTCTAGATCATGCGCCAGATAATTTTTTTCATGTATTTTCAATTGTCTTGATGCATAAGCTATAGCTCGATCATTTTTCATGAGAACGGAGCCTAATCCAAGTTTCGAAGCATTAGTAAATACCACATATTCCCCTTGCTCTGCAGGCATATATAGCTAAAACTTGCGCTGTAGTGAGTGCTTGCTTTAATTGATCAAAACTCTTTTGACATTCCGGCCCCCAAAGAATTTCAAATTTTTCTTCGTGAATGTCGTCAACAGTACTATAATGGATGAAAGACCATTGATGAACATGCGATAGTAGCCAGCTAAACCCAAGAAACTACATATTTCCATCACACTTGTAGGCACTGACCATTTCTTGACAGACTCGACCATAAATGGGTCGACTTCTACTCCTTATTTTGACACAACGTGGTCTAAGAATGCCACCCTCTCTAACCAAAACTCGCACTTGCTGAATTTTGTATATAATTTCTGCTCTCGTAAAACTTGCAAGGTCGTCTTCAAGTGCTGATCATGCTCCTCACCGCTCTTGGAATAGATCAAGATATAATCGATTAAAACAATAATGATCTGATCAAGATAATGTTGAAATATGCGATTCATGAGATCCATAAATATCGTCAGGGTGTTAGTCAGCCCAAATATCATCAATAAAAACTCATAATGTCTGTAACGCGTTCGGAACACCGTATTATGTACATCCGTCTCCTTAACCCTCAACTGGTGATACCCAGACCTAAGGTCTATCTTTGAAAATACCGAAGTTCCTTGCAATTGATCAAATAGATCCTAGATTTGGGGCAATGTATACATATTCTTTACTATCACTCTATTCAGCTCTCTATAGTCGATGCACAACCTCATAGTTCCATCATTTTTCTTAAAAAATAACACCGGTGTACCCCATGGAGAGAAGCTATGGCGAATAAATCCCTTGTCTAACAGCTCTTGAATTTGATCTTTTAATTCATTCATTTTAGCGGTGCTAATCGATATCGTGCCTTAGAGAAAGGCACTGTACCGGGAATCAACTCAATAGCAAAATCCACTTATCTTTCAAGTGGTATACCAAAAACATCGTCAAGGAACACGTCTGGAAAATTCTTGACAACCTCGACATCTTCGATAGATTGACTGTCAATGTCGGCTGCAGATATAATACTAGAAAGAAAACCTTGGCAACCCTTTTGAATAAGCTTCCTCGCACGCATGCATGAAATGATATGTGGAATTTGATTGTTTTGTGCAGCCTCAAAGATGAACGCTTTCCCATTGGGCAGTCTAATAGATATTGTCCTCCGTCGGAAGTCAATAGTAGCCCCATTGAGTGTGAGCCAATCTATGCCCAAACTAATGTCAAACTCGAGCATCGGTAGCACAATAAGGTCCGCTCGTATAATATTTTTTTTTGCAGTTTGAGTTCCACGTTCTTAACCATGCTACTAGAGACCATATGCTCGCCAGAAAGTACTGTAAATCTGAATCTTATCTCAAAATCTACTGGTAAGATTCTCAATTTCTTCACGAAAGATTCAGATATGAAATAATGCGTAGCTTCGGAGTCTAATAGAGCGTAAGTAGCTATTCCTGGTAGCAAGATTCGTCCTGATAACATTTGCATTATTTTTGGTTAAGGTTCTATAGTTTTAGAAATTTTTCCTATCTTATAGGTCCTTCAAATTTTCCATATTAGCACATTAGCCCCTTAAATTTTGAAAATTGCAATTTATTCCTAGAAGATTTTTAATTTTTCAATTAACCCCTAGAACTTTCGAATTCATCCCAATTCTCCTCATCATTTTTCGAAATTTCAATTATAGCCCCTAGAAAGTTCAATCTTCTTCAATTTGATCCATTTAATTGGTAGTTGCAGGAGTTCCATTCCTTAAATTCTAAAGTTTGTAACATGCAATTCTAATTTGTTAAGTCCCATGCATCTCGATTTAATTCTAGCATCCATGCTTTTATCTCATGCAATAAAGAAATATAAAATGCTTGAATAGTCAGAGTACTTGTAATAAGCATAGTGTCTGGCTCCGCTTGCTCAGCATGCATCACATATGTCCTTCTAGTCGTGGGTTGTTTGAGATTCCGGCAATCCCCAGTCTTGTGTCCCATCTCTCCACACTTGAAGCACTTGTAGGTGCCCCACATGCACTTGCCATAATGGTAATGATTGCACTCCTTGCGATGTGGCTTCTCTACTGTCTTCAGGACATTTTCTTTAGGTTGTTGTCCTTGTTGTTTTGGCTGTCGCGGTCGTTTAGGTGGTCCCATGAATGGCTTCTTACTCTGTTGACTGGATTGCTAGCTTGCTTATTGGGCACGATTCCTCTTGTGCTGCATCTCCCAATCAATGTCCTTCAGTGACTGCTCGACTCTAAAAGCTTTGGCAACGACAATAATATAATCAGTAGGATCAATGAGCATCACATCGCGATGGATCGTGGGCTTCAATCCATCAACGAAGTGTCGTAATTTCTCTGCCGCATCATTCGCAATCAAAGGCACAAAATGACAGCCCCTATCAAACATGTGCACAAACTCAGCAATAGACAATCACATGCATTAAAAATCATACTTTTATTTAAAATACTTTTAATCATAAATAAATCGTAAAGCTTTCAGTCATTTATCAATTTGGGTGAAGTTTGATCCTTGAAAGTGACTAGCCTTTTATCTTTTGGTCGATTGATCAGTCCTAGCTCACCATTGAGCATGAGGACGAGCACTAGGCACCAATGTAAAATGGATTTTCGATCGTTGGAGTCCCACTGGGCCTTGTTCCGTAAACGGGCTCCCTCTGGGCATTTTTTCCTCACGATATTCTCAAAAAATCATATATTATATTCTTTATGTCACAGTCAATTCAATCCCTGAAAATATTTTTCCTTTTTTTAAATCATAAAATTATTGACTTTCCAAAATAATCATTTTAACAGTAAAAATTGCATAGCTTTACCATAAATCATAAAATATCATATTATCATCAAAATCATCATAATATATCATTTAACATGTGTTATGACCCTTCAGGACGCTGCCAACCTTTTTCGTATTACCCAAGTGTAAAATGATCGTTTTTCTCGTGGACGTAGAATTTCTCGATTTTGACTTTATTTTACTTTCGTTGACTCTAGACCATCCCAAATAAATATTGAAGCTTAAATTTAATTTGAAAATTTTTATTTATCTTACATTCGAGGATTTCAAATTAATTCCTTCATTACTAATTCGTGGAGTGTTTAATTCCCGAATTAATTCAGACTTTAATATTTTAATTCCAAACTTTAAACATAGAATTTTATTACCTAAACTACCCTTATGCACCATGAATCGACCTTCATCGACCACGGCTCGAACCC
Source organism: Primulina eburnea (assembly GCF_022965805.1). NCBI lineage: Eukaryota > Viridiplantae > Streptophyta > Magnoliopsida > Lamiales > Gesneriaceae > Primulina > Primulina eburnea. The sequence goes on along the minus strand of NC_133103.1, from coordinate 30,140,682 downwards.
TTTATTCCTAATCCCTATATTTCAAACCCTAAGACTCTCCCTTGAGCCACCACGGGACCATCATGGACCGACCCTCACTCGAGCCTCCTAGACCCTCACTGACCAAGCCTAACCCAGCGAACCATCCCCTAGCCACAAGATCAACCCCTGCGTGTGAGTCTCTAAGAACTGCACGAGTCCCTTCATGCTTTAGTTGAGCCCCCATGGACCAAGCCGCACCAGCCCCTGACCCCACCCTTGACCATCCTCTCTAGAACCTACTGGACCATGTCCCAGCCCCTGCTCGCCAGCCTAAGCCAGCTCCGAGCCAATCGTTCCCTGTACGCTTGCGCGGAGGAGTCCCTACTCTAATGGACTCCTCCTCGGCTGCTGGCAAGGAGTCCTAGCCATGCTAGGACTCTTCCTAGCCCAACAACACAACCTTCACTGAGCCTTTACAAGCCATGGCCGAGCCCTGGTGCACCTCCGCACAAAGCCGAGCCCTAGCACTCATGCAAACCCATAAAACCTTTGGTTCTACCCTCCAACATGCACAACCCCTTACAAATCATGTCCAGCCCTCGCTTCCCCTTAATTTGTTCATTTTATATCCATAAATCATCCTATGTTGGAAGAGTACTTGCTGGGAATCAAAATATGTTCATATATATGTAAAAATATTCAAACTTTGAAAATAATCGTCAAAATCTTTAGCAATTTAAACTCCAATATTTTTCATGCATATAAACAAAACATGCATATTATGGATTGAATGAAGCGTCAAAGGAATTTGGAAACATGCCTTTCCGTTTTAGAACCCTCGAATATGCGATCATTGGCGTGGGGTGCGAAGAAGAGCAAACGGTATTTTTCTTCCTCCTAATTTTTCGAATTTTAGGGTGTGTAAAGTGTGTGTTTTGGCTGCTGAATGATGAACAAAAGACCTAGGATTCCTTTTTATCGATTTTAATTTGCATGTTAATTGGCTTGGGTTTCGGGCTTTCAAGTTTGGGAGCAATTGGGCTTACTCATCCTAGCTAAATTAGGCTCAATAACACCTATTTAATTATAAAATACAATTTTATAACATTTAGTTTTCAAAAATAATGCATTTGATATTTTTAAATGTCCCTCGTTTGCCCAAAGCCTGCTTCCTGGATAAAATTGAGCTCGTCTTGTAAAATAATTTAAACTCTATCATTTTTATAAAAATTTAATCATATCAATAAGCAATGAAAATATTTAATGAAAAATATTTATTTTGTCTTGGTCGCCCACAATCTCCTTTCCCAAGCCAATTATCGAATATTCAGATAAAATATGCAATTCTCATGAAATCATGAAATATAATCATTTAATCATACCTTTAATCATATATATTATATGTATCATGTAAGATTTAAAATCGATTAAATAAAACAATTAAGCAATTTAAATCATTTGCATGCATATGGGTTACGTAAGTTGGCCTTTGGACGTTACAACGATAATCTTGGATTACACTTGATATGAAACTTGTCTAAAGTTCAGATAATCTCGCCTTGCGACTAAGAGCATCTGCTGTAAGATTCGCTAATCTTGGATGATACTTGATTTCGCAATCAAAATTCTTTAACAAATACATCCATCTTCTTTGGCGCATATTCAACTCTGCTTGAGTGAAGACATACTTCAAACTCTTGTGATCTGTAAAAATCTCAAATCTCTCTCCTTAGAGATAATGTCGCCAGATTTTCAAAACAAACACAATCGCTGCTATTTCAAGATCATGAATTGGATAATTCTCTTCATGCTTCTTCAACTATCTGGATGTATATGCAATCACATGACCAGTCTGAGTTAAAACACACCCAAGTCCTAAAAAGTGATGCATCAGTGTATAAAATGTACCCTGCTGATTCAGATGGCAGATATAAAACTGGTGCAGATGTCGAACATTGACGCAGTTCATTGAAACTAGTTTCAAAATCATGGGTCCATTCGAAATGCACATTCTTACATGTCACATGTGTCAATGGTTAGGCAATCTCATAAAATACTGAGATGAATATCTGGTAATAACCTGCCAAACCTAGAAAACTTCTTATCTCTTGAGCTGATTTTGGTCGTGCCCGACTCAACACTGCTTTGATTTTGCTAGGATCCACTGATATCCCATCTTTGGATGTAACATGTCCCAAGAAACCAACTCTGTCGAGCCAAAACTCGCACTTGTTCGTCTTAGCACACAGTGGGTGATTCCTTAAGGTTAGCAACACAATCCTTAAATGTTGTACATGCTCTTTAAAGCTATGAGAGTATACCGGTATGTCATCAATAAAGACAATGACAAACTTGTCAAGATACTCTTGGAATACTCAGTTCATCAAATCCATAAATATTGATGAAGCATTCGTCAAAACAAACGGCATCATTAGAAACTCGTAATTCCCATACCTTGTTTGAAATGTAGTCCTAGTGATATCACGATGATGAACTCGAATTTGATGATACCCAGACCGTAAATCGATCTTCGGGTACAGTGAAGTTCCTTGCAGTTCATCCAACAAGTCATCAATCTATGGTAATAGATATTTATTCTTGACTGTTACTCGGTTCAACTGTCGATAATTTATGCAAAGCTGCATAAACCCATCCTTATTTTTAACGAACAACATTGGTGCTCCCTAACGAGACACACTAGGTCTAATGTACTCCTTGTCAAGAAGATCTTCTAACTGTTGTTTCAAATGTGACGTACCGTATTTTTGAAATACTTAAAATTTACGGAAAAATAAAAAAATTTCTTAAATAAATAACAAACTTTCAAATTACGATAAAAATAATCTGCTCGTCTAAAATATTTGAAATAAAACAACTACAACCAAAGTTTGCAAAAGCACTTGTTTAAACATCGTAAAGTAATTCCGTGAAAATCAGAGTATTTGATACGTGCATAAACATTTCTTAAAACGTAAGCGGTCCTCGGGTTTAGCCTCCGCGCAGTCTGAGCCAACTCATTGATCCCCACCCCTCGTCTCCTCGTGCTCGTCCTCACCTGCATCGATCAAGTCTAGTGAGTCTAAAGACTCAACAAGTATAAACTGAGAATAACAAGTAATACGTAATAAAACCACATGTATTTTACAGTAGACCATACATACTTAAAATTGAACGTACTTACATAAGCATAGACCTGCCATCATTTCATAAAACTTTTCATAAAAATACTTGCATCATACATACTTGAACATGCATAACATCATTTTGTGCAGAGATATGTTTCAAAGCAATTGACCCATATATAAATACGCTTGATCTGACTAAACCACAGTACTGGGCTGATAGGGATGTCCACTAGCACATAAATGAGATCCCCAATCATGCTTTATCAGGTGGATTGGTCCCTGGTCATGCTTTACCGCTTTCCAATCCTAATCTAAACCTATTCATGCTTTATAAAGGTGGAGAGGTCCCCGACCATGTTCACTGGCTTCCAAACCCATTCATAATTGGTCACAAGACATTTAGCATACCTCAAAAACATAAACATTTTCTTTTGCACGTCGAACATACCTACATGAATTGAGGGATTCGTTGGATCTCGCTTGGGCTAATGCTGCACATACTTACTCAATTTCAAACACTAAATTTTTATAACTTAGACGTAATAGTCGTGCTCACCCTCGAAATAAACAATTGACTTCTGACTTTCTAGATTACTCGGGACTTGACCTCGTTTATTCATCGTACTAAACCATGACATCAAACCCCGAAACAATCTCTATGTGAAGTGAGCACATTTCCCAAAACATGGAAGACTTGGACCTAAAATAGTGGTTTAAAAATCAAGGACAAGCGCCTAGGCGCAAGACGTTGCTGCTGTGCCGCACCACTAGCTCAGCAGATCCACAAGGGCAGCGCCACGGCGACAGTCTTGCGTAGAACAGGTGTTGCGGCGCTCTTTGCAGAGCACTGCGGCGCTAACCCTGCACACAATGAACGCATTTTGATAAAATTTCTATGCCACTCCCAACCGACTCGAACCGATGCAACGAGAGTCATCCTAGGATGCTATGGAAATAATGCAAACTCACACAAACGCTTCAAACGTTCCCAAACAACGACGTACATCAAACAACACAACACAACCCATAAGCACGAAGTTTTAGCAAGAAATGTTCCCTACGACTTCTAATGCAACCAAGTGTCTAACACCACGAAATGAAGCACCAAAAATCGTGCAAACACTACACTCGACATATCTAAATGCAGCAGTGATCAACCGGCGATCCCCAACAAAACCTGCAACAAACATTTCTCAAAAACACGTAAAAAAAACATTTTCATAACATCGCAGTTTGAGCAATCTCACAAAAATGATCATAACTCACTCATTTCTTGCAAAAAATTACGAATTTACGGTCAAATCGAAGATATCAAAAAGTACTACATTTTATATGTTGAACGTTTTTCTAGAAAATCTACCAAAAAATTGCAGTACACGAAATGACAGCAACATCCGGTTTTGAGATCTAAAAACTTTCAGGAATCGTTTAAAAACATAATCACTCAAATTTTACACAACATACATGAATTTATACACATAGTAAGCATCAAAACATATATTATGACAAGATCGATGCAAAAAAGAAAGAATATACATGCCTTTGATGATTATACTCACGAAACAACGAAGAACGAAGTGGAGAGATGCCAGGGTTGATCCGGGACGAGTTGCAGCATGATTTCTTGAAGGAAAATTTACGTGAATTGCCAAAATTTTTGAAGGGGAAGGATGGATGTGTGGTTGCTGAAGCAAGAGCCTAAAAACCCTAGATTTACCTCTCAACAAAATTGAAATGGAATTTAATATGTATGTGTGTGTTATGTGTCGTGTATGTGTCTGTGAGTATGTGTGTGTGCGTGTGTTTTATTTTTAATTAGGGGCAAATTAAATTAATTAAAATATATCTAACAACTATTTATCATGCTAATTAAAATGTAATCCAATACTAACTCTACTAAAATCCCCCAATTAAAATAAAATTTGCAAGTTCAAAATTTTTAAAAGTTAAAATCTTAAAAATCACATAATAAATAAATTAGGCAGTAAAATGCTTAAAATTTCATAGATCTTTTAAAATACTAATTTTCTTGACTTGAAATAAAATACTCCATTTTACAAATCGTCTCCGGTCTCTTCTCCCGATCTCGCATCGAACATTCGCCTGGAAATGAAAATCAAGAAAACATTGTAACGTGCATCAACTAAACATAAACTAAATTTAAAGTAACGAAAATCATAAATTATGCATCGCTAATAATCATTTTAAAACTAAATAAATAATTAAGAAATTTAAATAGATGCACAAGTGTTACGTGTGCTGGTTTTTGGGCTCTACAATTCCACCCCCACTTAAATATATTTCTTCCTCGAAATTAAATCTTACCAAATAGTTCCGGGTAGCGATTCCTAATATCTGCCTCGGCCTCCAAAGTGGCCTCCTCCACTAATTGATTCAGCCACCGAACTTTGAACAACTTGGTCACTTTGTTCCAAAGTCTCCACTCCTGTTTGTTTAGGATTTGGACAGGTCTTTCCTCATACGACCGATCTGGAGCCAACTGCAATGGCTCAAAACTCAAGGCATGCGAAGGATTTGCTAAATAATTCCTCAGCATAGAGACATGTAATACATTGTGCACTCCGGACAAATTCGGCGGTAGGGCTATACGATAAGCTAGTGTCCCAACTCTGTCAAGAATTTCAAACGGTCCAATGAATCTAGGACTCAGCTTGCCTCTCCTCCCAAACCTCAAAACCACTGGAATGTTCTTCACGTCGATTACATCCTTCGATACGTCAACAGAAAAAATGAGGTATCCTTCTCTTCCTTTCGCTAAAGCATGTTGTGCCTTTAAAGCAAATACTACTAGCATTGGAGGTCGAGCTCCCTCATGGAAGAAAAACGAATTATCATCTCCATCTGGACGAAACTGAATGAGATGTTGATAAAAATCTACCATCGCTCTATACTTAGTCAATATGTCTATTCCCATAATATAATCGAAATATTCCATAGCCAATATCTTCAAATTGGCAGACAAGGATTTTCATACAAACTCTAACAAACAGTCTACTACAAGTCGCTTAGCTAAAACCACTTGTCCCGTCGGTGTGGACACCGACATCAAAACATCTAATGACACGTAGGGTAGTTAATGCTTCTTAACAAACATTGATGCTATCAATGAATGAGATGCCCCAGTGTCAATTAATACATATGCAGGAATATCACATAAAATGAAATTACCTACAATGACTTTCTCATTTTTCTCCTCAGCTTGTTCTTGGTTTAGGGCAAACACTTGCCCCTGGATTCGTGGGTGTTGCTGAGATCCTTGTGATATTCCACCACGACGAGAACCTTGAGCAGGAAAACCTTTCTGTTGCACAGTGGCCTCAGATTATTTTCCATTGTAAGTGTTAGAGTAGGTGCCCGTCGACCCAAGTGTTGGCCGAGGGTTCATGTTTAAACTCTATGTACGAACAGTCTTTATTTTAATAATATTTGAAATTATTATTTTGGCACATCTTTATCTGTATACCCATGCTATTTGCATAGGATAAAGCCCTTGAATATACAAATAGTAGAAAGACTATTAGATGCTCATATGATGAGTATCATGAACTCATATTTAGAATACTGTATATTCTAAACAGTTCCTAGTCGATTCAGCCGCCGCTATGAAGGATATAGGCCGCTCGAGTTCGAGACTAGTATCTGCGATGTGAGTACCATGTTTCATTGGTAGGGGACATTGTGATGTCCGAGCATGCAGATAGGTGCTCCTGATAGAGTGCACTGAACAACCCTCCATAAAAAGACTTTCCAAGTGGTTCTCACTTATCGAGTGGAAACATCCTAGTTTATGGTTGTACACCATTAGTCCTTATGACCCGGGACAACATTGAGACTCTATGTGCTAGAATTACACTTTGATTTGTTTACCGACTCTCATGGGATCATCAGGTGGCAAGGTTGGGTGTTCTGTCGAAACATATAGGAGTCGATGCATTGTAGTCGGGGATTCACCGCTTTCCTTCGGGTATGGATATTCTATGTGTTATCATGTGTATGTAGGTTGAAATCACTGATCAGAGTATGGTGGTAATTATGAAAGGGGTTTCATAGATTACAGCATCGATGCAACTACGACATGACACATAGTATCGATTCATTGACAACTCTCGATAAACCAATGGTTGTCGAATCGGTCGGGATATATGAGTTGAAGGGACCGTACTGTACGCTAACCATAATTGAATGGTTCTTGCAGGCACTATCATTTGATACCTAGGGAGTCATGTAAGCGATGCTGCTTGGCGTTTAACATGATTGGTTGGGTACTATCAGACTTGAGTTCTGACGTTCTTGTTATCAAAGTGTTGATAAGTAAGAATGGAGCAATTGGGGAATGCTCATATAAGGACATGTTTAGTCCGAATCACATGGAGATGTGAACCTACGGCTAGTTGTATCAATGAAACATTGAGGGCCACACAAGTACTAGCTTTCTAGATCCCGTTGAGAAGTGAAATATTTCAATGTGTTGAACGGCTTATAAAGGAGTTTATAAGCGTAAAGAAAAATTAGAAGTATGACTTCTATAAAGGAGAAAATAGTTCAATGTGTTGAACGGCTTATAAATGAGTTTATAAGCGTAAAGAAAAATAGAAGTATGACTTCTATGAGAGAAATGTAAATTTAATTTATGGAAGTGTTCCTAAATTAAAATTGGCCAAGTGAATAATGTATTTGAAAATTGTGGTTTTCATAAACATTATTATGGACTAAATTAAATTAATTCAAGTGTTGAATTAATTAAACACTAGTGGACCTAGTAGAGTCCAAATAATTAAATTAATTCAAGTGTTGAATTAATTAAATCATATTGAGTCTTGTAGAGCTCAATTTAAATAAATTATTTAACTAGTGGACTTGAGTAAATTCAAGTAATGTTAATTAATCTCAAAAATGTTTGAGATAATTAAATTAAGTCCATGGGTTTTTAATTTGTTAAAAACCATATAATATATACATGCATGGGAGGTGAAGGGTTGGAGACTACTTTTTGGGTTATCAAGGCATGGCATGCAAAAAGGTGTTTTTGCTTTTTGCAAGACCAAGACAAGTCTTCCTACCCCCTCATTCCATCTACTATGGCCGAAATATTGAAGGGAATTCTCTCAAGTTTTCTCTCATTTTTGTGTTCTTCAATTGTTGGAGAAAACACTCACTTCTCAAAGAAAAATCCTCCTAGTTTTCTAGTGCAAATTAAGAGGGGATCTACCTAGTTGGTGGTGGGTTAATAGTTGAGCAAGGTGTGCTCAAAGGAAGCTTGAAGATAGTTTCTACTATTGAAGAGCTAAGGTGTTTACACCTTAGTTGGAGCCATACATTAATCCTTGTGATTGATTGGTAAAATTCTAAACACACTATGAATGTCATTTTTTTGTTTTATTGTATTTGCTACACATTATAAGGGGGGGCCGAAAATTTTGATGAAAATTTTGATTTTTTAAACTTCTGTTGCACTTCCGGTCACCGTAACCGATCCCCTTTTAGTAAGACCCTGCAATATAACCTCCGCCGCCACTCTGATTCTCAAAATTAGGGCAATCCCTCTTCATGTGACCAAAACCGCCACACTTGAAACAAGCACCTGTTTCTCTTCAATAATACTTCGTCTGCTGATTGCCTCCACAGTGGCCATATTGCAGCTTTTTCCTACCAAAGCAGTGAACCCCTCCAGAACCAGAAGAAGAAGAAAATACGACTTCTTGAAAGACTGACCCCTCGGTCCCAAGAACTAGAACTTTTGCTAGCTTGCATAGCCTTCCTCTTAGAAATAATGGTCTCGGCTTGACGACAACGATTCACTAATTCTTCGTACAAAGTAGGATCGTCACAGACAGAAACCCGATAAAAAATCTCCTGGTTCAAACCATTAAAAATGTGAGAATATTTTGCTGCAGAATTCTCACTGATGTGAGGAGCGTACGACAACAGATTCCTAAAACGATTTTGGTGATCCTCAATGCTCGAATCTCCTTTCTTAATGGTCAACGGTTCCATCAACTTCGCCTAGCAAAGAGCTGGCAGAAAGTGATGATTGATGAAGGCCTGAAGAAGATGTTCCTAATGAATCTGCCCATGATGCTAAACTAGAATAGAAGAAATAGGTTTCCAAAATTTCCAAGCTTTTCCTTGGATCATGAAATCTTCTACCTTCATCTTCTCATCCTCGTCATAGTGCAGCACTAAAAAACACTGCTCCATGATATCGACCCAAGCTTCAGCAACATCATCATTCTCATCTCTGGCCAACGGCGGAGGTCTAGTCTTCATGAAATCCATAATGTTGACACGGTTCCTACGTTTCCTTTCATCATGATCTCGGTGACGCCTTCCGTAATGATATCTACAACGATGTTCCAAGCTAGCCTCATCGTCACCATAACGGCCATGTCCCACACTTCCGTGACTGCTTCCATCTCCTGACATCTGAAAGGAAACCAAAATCATCCACTAAATCCTCAAAACAGAATTAGTAATGTCCCAAAAGTCTTTGCATGCTCTAGTACCACTAAATGTAGCGCCTTTACCTGAGCCACTACTAAACAGACTAATACACATGCAAAATTAAAACATAATAAAAACAATTAAACAGTGGAAATAACATAACTTAATCATCTTACAACCCAAACAAAAACAGAACATAACAACAGTCTTAAACAGTAATACAACCATATCAAAAACATAATTCTGAACGAGAAAACGAAAAACCACGTAAAACCTCCACTGGATCACCACCGAAAATCCAACTGCTATAGCCACTACCTTGGTTGTCCGAACCATCCAACCTAAGACCTGCCCCATGGAATAGAGTGCCCAAGATGAAAACAAGGACATGAGCGACAATCGCCTAATACGAGAATGTACGAGTATAAAAATTGATATGATGCATGCGAAATGCAATATACTCGGATATCAAGGATCAAGTCAAAAATCTCATGCTCAGTCTAGAGACGCCTGAGTGTGTATTCTCTGATCTGCCATAAGCATGTTTTTGCTCCCAAATTCATCATCAAGATGTGGACCTACAATGTCCAGTCATCAGAGCCTGCGGGTCTCGTCGGACACTGTAGCTCTCGATGCCCCATCGTCCATAATATAGAAAAGGGCTGAGCGGCCCCAACAAACGAGGTATATCTCAAAAGAAATCAGGCTCAACATGATATAGCATGCATAATATGCCAAGGCAATAAAACATGTATCATGCAACAGATAATATGCAGCATATAAATGTGCATACTACACTTGAATATCTCAGTCAGTACATCACGTACTTCACTAAAACAATATGACAGAAAGCTCTGAACCTATACAATACCAACATAATGAAATCACTATCAAACCAGATCTTGAATTACTAAACATGCTACAAAGTTCTCCCTAATGATCCATAAATCACTATTTAAGGCTTTAGGATTATACATGCGTCTGTCGTCAGCCCGCTGATGATTTCTCGATCTCAGTTCACCAACCCCTCCTCGAGTCGACGCTAGCTCCGAAACTTCCCAACACCAAAGTGCCCTAGAAACTGACTAGAAAACTAAAGTATAAGGCTAGAACTCTCTCTGAAAAATGCGGTGTAGGAAACACAAGAAACAACTGCCATTTATAGGCAGCATCCGGACTAGATCAAAAAAACCGAATTAATCTTATTTGCCACGTGTCAGAATCTCATTTATCTAATCAAAAGCAAAGCATGTTTGAAGGTTTAGACATCACAACAAAAGAAATAAAAAGACAAAAGAATTATATGACAAATCAGAAGTGACGTCTCTGTCCTCAAATTCGTCGTTCTTCGTCTTCGTGATCAATCTTTGCGCTCCAGATCGTCTCCAAGTGTGGGCTCTTATTTCTCACCTGAATTCTATCTAGAAAACAGTTATATCCTTTGTGAAACCCTTTCTTTCTTTTATCTTTTCTTACGGGCCTGTAGATTGAAGCCCATTTTCCTGTTGTCGACGTCATTAGCGCCGCGGCGGTGGTGCCCGTTTCTCGAGGGTGTGGCTCCGCTGCTTGGGTAGTGCCTAGGCACTTGTTTCTCGGCCTGGTAGCACCGAAGTGCTAGTTTACAGTGCCTAGGCGCTTGATCTTCGGCCCTCCTGGCGCTGTGTCGCTGTTCCTTGGTGTTGCGATGTTGTTTCCTCAATATTTCAACATCCAAAAATTCCCTAATCGCCCTCACTCAACTAATAGTCATTTATCTCCGGCACGACACAAAAACAATGAATATCAAACACAATTCTGTCCGAAACAAACATAATTCAAATGGATTCTCGTATAAATTAAGTGCAATTCTTGCATTTATCAAACCCCTAAAGTTTAACTTGTGCTAGTCCCGAGCAAAACAAAAACAAAAAATAAGAACTCAATCAAAAAGTAATGCGGATGACTATAAGTCATGGATATGCAAAAAAGGACATTGGCCTCTGATTTATCAAATTTCATGTAATTCACAATCACTCAAAAGTCGCGTACGTGTGTGATATGTCCATGTTCATTCACCCAATTGAATGCTTAAATAGATTTACAACACCCATTTGCCTTAAGAACTCAAGAGATCACTAACTCAGTTCAACTAACACTTCACTAAAATACATATTCACTTACACAATAACAAACGACTTTATTGGTGATTATGTAGCTCATAAATATTCAACACAAGTATACCAAAAAGTGATGTCACGCAATGCAATGCTTACATGAAAATATTAAAATTCATACTTGCTAACCATGTTTTTCAAGTAACCATATGCTTAACTTGAATAATTTTTCTCCATTAGTATGTTGGATAAATGTGACAAGGTTAATAGGTCTTGCAGGCTTATAATGTTAGGCCACGGCTCAGGGCCACAATAAAAGGTATAGAAATCAAAATTTGAGAGAAATGTTTGAATTTTCATCATTTTCATTCTTCTTTCAGTCACCGCCCACTTATTAGTTGTAAAATATAGAATAGATACAAATGGGGGCTGATTGAATGTAATTGACACACACCACTTGATTTTTTTTGTAGGCTCAAAACGGGACACTAGGCATACTTCATATTCATTTGGTAGGCTTGAAGGCTTAAACAGTTCCAAAGATTTTCTAAATCATTCATGTGTCACATATTATCCGTATTTCGCCTCGAAAAGTGTTCAAGCAAGTTCTAGATTACCATAATCCATTAGTTATCTCATACAAACAAATCACACGCACTGTTCAATCAAAATGATATCTGAGGTAGACACAAAAAAAAATTCAAGCATCTCAATCAACTCGAGGCTAAATGGGTTAACACTCAATAGTATCTGTGTTTGAAAAAAGTGTCAGTCAATGTCATGTGAGGATTACTAAAAATCAGATTTCCATTATTTATTTAGCATCACATGTATGTAAATTTTCTCGAAGCATCGATAGTATCAACAAACATGACAGTGCAAAAATTTCTGACTCCAAAGTTATCACGAACACATGTATTCAGAACCACAACTTCATTATCATAATTGGCCACACAATGACTTATCAATGACTCTTTTCTAACAACTCTATAATGCAGTAATCAAAATGACCTTTTTTTTAAGTTTAAAATTAAAAGCAACTCGAATTTTCAGGAAACTAATCATGCAGTCCTCAAAACGACATAATCAACTCTAACTAAAACAAGCCAAACAAGAAACGCAAAATTAACAAACGTGGATTGTCCCCAATGTACAGTAATAAATCAAGAAAAACATGGGATCACGTACCTCATACAGCGAGCATTAGGACTCACTGTCCTCGCTTGACAGCTCAGCCTCCTCATCCTCATCATATTCGGCATCATCCTCGATGGGTCGGTGTGAAAACGCTGACGATGGCAGGAATGGATCGTCCGAGGCACATGCAAGGAGACGACAGACCGAACACGAGCGTCTCGATGACTTAGAGCACACGATAAGGAGACAATGGCAGATCAAACGCGAGCACATGGATTACATGCACGATCAAAGATAAGAAAGTCAGGACCTTGCAATCTTCATATGCAGTGTCAAACAGAGAAAATTAACAAACAAGTGATTATAAAAAAAATTAGAAAAACAACTCTACATTAAATCTAGATTAAGAATACTGATATAAATTTCAATTTAACACTTCACGGCAACGGCACCAAAACTTGTTTATTTTCCGCTTGCAAGCGCATGATTGTCAAGTATTAATATATGTGGGTAAAGTATTGTTCCCATGAGGAGTGTGTATGTAAAAATATATCAATGCTTATGATGGAACATTTCATGTTCGCAATCTTATTTTGATGTTAACAAAACTTCTTGTTGTATTTCTAACATATTTACTCATGTGTGAAGTTTCAAACACAAGAAGCAAACTGAAACCGAATTCTGCACAAACCGAATTTCTAGCAAGCTTTGGTGTTTTGATGATATCGCTCAACTGGATGATCCAAATAACAATCCGCTAACTTGAATGATCAGAAAACTCAATTTGGAACAAGTCATATTTCATGTCAGTTGGAAAAAATCGGATATTATCTAGGTAACACTGATCGTAACTGATGGTAACTGATCGCACGAAGACAGCAATCCATTGGGTTTGAGCAGCTGCAGTATTTTTTTCATATCTCTCAGCTCGGTTATCAAAATAAGCGATTCAGTATGCATTGGAAAGATAAGACGATGATCTACAAATCATATTCAGAAGTCAAAGTCTGAATCGAAGCTTAATGTGCTGATAAATGACGATGAAGCTACTGGTTCTGCACAAACTGAAATCAGTTAGGCTGATTTCAGCACACCAACTGAAACCGAACCAGACCAGACCAACTGAACCAGCCGAACTGAACCGAACCAGCAGCTGACCCACTGAACTGAACTGAACCAGCAGCTGACCAACTGAACTGAACGACCAGTTGAGTTGACCAGATTTGACCAGTCGGGAAAATTTCCAGCAAGGCGAATTTGACCGTTGCAATTTCAGAAACAGTACAAAAACTTTCCAAACGGTCATATTATTGTGTCTAATATAGATATCATTGTTGGGGCTTATATATACAACATCTTGAAGATCAAACGAGAGCTTTTGAAGGAGATTCAAAGCATGGGCAGTTAACATAAAAAATCAGCTAGTTGAGAGCACAAGTCCTTTTTTGAGGATACATTTGAGATGCACACTATAAAGGATACATTCCTCACACACAATCACTCACACATATACAAGAGAGTTGAACTTCAAAGTTTAGTTGAGTGAGTCGTCACACAAAGACATAAATGTTTTTGTAGTCTTTGCATATGAGACATTAAACAATATGCTGATTGTGAGGTGATGCCTACAATCTTGAGTGCTAGGAGTTCAGTTTAGGCAGTGGCTAAGTCCTAGCTGAGTGGGTTTGTACAAAGAGTTGTATAAATCAAAGTCTTCTAGTGAATCCTACCGAAGGGAAGAAGGGGTGACGTAGGATCATTTAAAGTCTCCGAACATCCATAAACAAAAATTCGTGTCTATTTGTTTATTGCATTTACTTATCATTTCCATTGTTTTAAAGATGCATTGTTGAAGCATTTTATGTGTTCTTCAAATACCAAAATATTGCATACCAAGTGTTTGATAAAATGCTGCAGCCAAAATATTTTTTACTATTTCAACTTGCATATATTTTAAATGTTTTACAAAATATTTAATCGGTTTCTGCGAAGGATTATTTCGAGTGTTTTCCATTGGATTTAATATCAAATTTAATTTAATTCATCGGTATTCAAGATTTCCAGAACCGAGCTATTGTAGCTCAACGATTACCCCCCTAATCGATCCCAACATCTTATAATTAAAATAGTCACGACTTTATTTAGAAAAATCAATAAAAGGTTTTGTTTACTGAAAATGAACTAATTGCAGATAAATATTAATCTAGTCACCGAATCAAGAAAATATCAATGAGAGAATATCTAAATGAGTGATTTCACTAAGTTTCCACGATATTTATTCTCGGTTGAATTTATATTCATGAATTTAAATTATTTAATAGCCAAGAACACTTAATTATTTTATTCCTCATTTCTCAAGTTACGAATAACTTGTATTAATCAAACTTGGATCCAAGCATTCCTAATAAAAACCTAAGTTTAAATGATAAATGCAAACGATGTTCTTACCTAGGCCTCGCTAAAGTTATACGCCTTCCGAATGATATATATATTCAACGATGTGTCTCTAATGATCTATAATCCTAGTCCTTCTCCTAAGTTGTAGAATTAATCAGACAACAAACAATTTATGACCAGTAAAATAACGATGAATAAAAACGAAGAAACACAATTAAATGAAAAAAGAATTCAATCACCTAAACAATCGAGTAAAATTATCGTATCGACAAAGTTATGTCATCCTCTAGAATGGAAAATTTGGTTCATAATAAAATCTAAACAAAAGCAAAGCATGTTTGAAAGTTCAGACATCGCAACAAAAGAATTAAAAAAAACGAAAGAATTATTTGACAAATGGCATCTCTGTCCTCTCCCTGCACGTGTCTGTCGTTCATGTGGTGCCTGTGGGGCAGGTTGTGGTTGTGCTCCATTCCCTGAAGCCTCGCCCAGACCACTCTCAATCTACCTCCATCTTTTATCCCTCGTGAGCATCCCAACTAGTAAGATATCTCATTTTTTGTGCAACACCGACTCACTATCATCCCATGTAACCCTCACTAGGTGGCAGAGATCCGTGAAGGTCGAAGAATGGGGCATGCTAACTGTGGAGGTGCCAGGAGCAGCCTGCAAAATTTAAGTCATGATAACCTATCCTGCATCCATTGTCTTGCAAGTGATGATAAAGTAAACCAATGCTGCCTTCGTTTTCGTCACATCCGAAACATGCCCAGATGACATCAACCACGAGGATACAAAATGATACCATTTATATGCCTCCCTTATCATGGATGTCACTGGGAATGTGACCAGGGCTCATTATTTTTAGCTTCCAAACCGTGCCCGGCTCACAAAGTGTGGCGATGATCGCCTCATAGGGGTAGGCCTCTCTCATAAACCTCGTGTACTCGTCAGTGTCATAGTCAGGCATCGAGTACAACAAGTTGATCGTCTTACTGTCGAAGGCAACCATCCGCCCCATGATTTTCACGTGATAGTCCTCATGATTATTAGTATAAAGGCCTAAAAATCCTTACATTGAAAATTTGCGGGAAATTTAAAATTTTTCTTTTAAAATAAATGGAGTGCCTCATTCATACCAAAAACTGATAAAGTGTTTAACGTTCAAAATAGCAGCGGAAGAAATTATTACTTGCCAAAAAAACAAGTTAAAATATTCAACAACTGATAAAATATTTGAGCATCAAAAATAAAATGGCATGTAATGCCCAAGAAATGTCGTAAAATTAATCAGATAAGATGTAATGTCCCAAGATTTGTGGAATTGATCAGATAAGATTATGGGAGGTTGCACGGACCAAAAATATAATTCTTAGAAGTTTGCACAACCGCACCCGCGGTGCTAGCACGACCGCCCCCGCGGTGCGGGTGTAGAAAAGTAGTGCAAAACCGTAGCTACACCGCACCCGCGGTATTAGACGGAGCGCACCCGCGCTGATGACACCGCACCCGCGGTCTTGTAGGAAGCGCACCCGCGGTCTGAGCTGCCGAGAAAGTAAGGATAGACATTGCATGGAGCGCACCCGTGGTGCATATATGACCGCACCCGCGGTGCGACGTGCTGCACAAAGAAGCGTGCCACGTTTTCCTTTATGCATGTAGTATATATAGAGGTGATGGCACGTTTATTCTTCAGAAAATGCAGAAAGGAGGCGGAATCTTGGAAGAAAATCCTTACGCCTTTTCGATTTGCGATTGTGGAAGATCTGTCTATCAGAATTCAAATCCGACTTCAATTTTGAGCTCCTCTCGACACGAGCTACGCAAGGACGTAAGTTTTATTACGTTTTGAGATGTTTTAGAAATATCATATTGTCAGAACTGTATGTGATTCAGATATGGCGTTTATACTACCGTAGATATTGTATAATCGAAGTCAGATTTCAGAATAGACTATTTCTGTGATTGTTATGAATTGTGAAAGATATTGATTGAGATTTTGATATCAGAATTGTGTATTACTGATTTTGAATATACCGATATTCAGATTATGAGTTCTGGTAGTATATATGTGATGTTCAGATTGACGGGGTATTCAGATTGTATGGTTATACCGTCGAAACATCAGTTGATTTAGATTGATCAGATTCAGATATGATTTCGATTAGATTGTGATATTATTGATATGACTCAGATTGTATCTTGTTCAGACATTGATCAGATTGTATACTGAATTGAGTATTGATCAGAACAGATTGTGAATTGAGTTACACATTGATACAGTGTATTTATATTGTCATTTCAGATCGGATATGGACAGACTGGACTTCAAGACTTCGTCTTCCTCAGAGGGGGACGACAAAGGTATAATTCATGTGATATTCGGGAAGAAACAACTCAATTGAGATCACCATTTGAGTTGCCCAATAAATCACATATTATATTCTTGTTTATTGATTTGTTTATAGAACTTGTATGCAAATCTTGTTATGCCTTGTTTACAGATCATGTTACATCGCATTAAGATGATTATGCCTGTTTACAGATTTTGCATTCATGCATTAAGATAGGACAGTCTGGAGATCAGGCAGACTACTAGACGTTCGGCGATATCACAGCTTAGGGGAAGATCACCGCCCCTATTGTAGATGCGGATACAGATCAGGCCAAAGTCTAGGAATAAGACGTACAGCACCTCGATTGGTAGGGTAGGTGACAGCCAGTGACGTCTTATTCACCCCGGGATCCCTAGAGTTATAGATCGAGTCAAGTCTATACATGATTTGATTAGGACTTCATGCTTATATGGATGTGGCTCCTAGATCATGGGACCCATCGTTATTGCTTTCAGTCGTGCTAGCATGTTTTATTATTTAGATTTTTGATATGCATGTTTATCTGATTTGAGTTGCATGCTTAATTTCATAGATTATGAAATATATTATGTTTATACATGATCGCATGTTTTATGAATTAGTTTGTTTATATACATGCTTACCATGTTTTATACTGGGATTTATTCTCACCGGAGTTATCCGGCTGTTGTCTTGTTTTGTATGTGTGCATGACAACAGGTGGGGCTGGATCAGGGTCGAGATGACGATGAGAGAAGACGAGTTAGCGTGGTGATTCCGGACTTGTAGCAGACTTGGTTTATTACTTGAATGTAGTAATTGAACCTTAGACTTAGGTTGTACAGTATTGTACTTTCTACTGAACTTTAGTTTTTGTACAGATATGTATATTATGTAGATGCCATTACCTTCCGCACTTTATTTTAAAAAGAAAAATTTTTAGACCCTATTTATGTGAATTGATAATTAAATCCCAAAGACGATTAAGAAGATGATTAGCGTCCGGGTCCCCACAACAGGTGGTATCAGAGCGATAGGTCCTTTAGCGATAGATCCTTTAGATTGAGAGAGTCAGAACTGATAGATCCTTTAGACTGAGATAGAAGAGAATGTGCGGGGTAGATGAATTTTCTTTCTTTGCATGTGTGTGCTAGCATGGAATTGATTTAATGTTGATTGACATTATGTGCTAGCATGAGACTATGTGCTACTGCGTTAAGATACATGTTTACCTGATTATGTGATTGGAATTGGTATTATGTATTCTTAAGTATGAATCAGATCAGATTCATGATCAGCAGTAAGATGATCATGATCAGAGAAAGATTGGTACAGATTTGTAGTACGAGATTACTAATGTGTTTGGTAATCAGATGTACCGCCCAGAAGAATTCCAGAAAGAGGCAGTACTTCATATGATCAGACAGGTAGGTCAGAACCTCAGATAGACGTGTCAGAAATTCAGATGGAAACACAGTTACAGAGGTTCCAGTCGTTTCAGCCGCCGGTTCTGAAGGGAAATGAGACGTCAGCAGATTGTGAAAAGTGGCTTGAAGAAATAGAAATGTTATTTGAATTCCTAGATTTCACAGATGAGTGTAGAAGTAGGCTTATTGAGAACCAGTTGCACGAAGCTGCCAGAAGATGGTGGTTACTCACGAAAGGAGCTTTAGAGCAGAGTCGTTCAGTGATTTCATGGAAGATTTTTAAGGTTGAGTTCTACCAAAGTTTCTTCCCCGTGTCATATAGAGAGGACAGAAGTGCAGAATTTGCAAACCTAAAACAGGGTCAGATGAGTATTGATGAATACTTAGCACAGTTCTTCACCTTGTTACGTTTTGCCCCTCTTATAGCTAGAACTGATCATGCTATATCTAGTCAGTTCATTCAGGGATTAAATCCAGAAATACGTACATTGGTGAATGTGAAGCAATCGAGTAGTTTTGCTGATACCTTGAACAGGGCCAAAAGGGCAGAAACGGTTCTGATAGGACAACAGGGAGTCTCGTATGATCTTCCAACATCAAATCCACAGCAACTGCCTTCTAGAGTTGAGATTGGCAGCAGCAGTGATAGGAGGAAAGAACCATTGAAGATTCAAAAGAAACAGTTCAAGAAGTTAGGAAGTGATTCCTCTAGTTCTAGCAGTCCTAGTCCGAGCTATACCGGAGTGTATTGCAGGACGTGTGGAGGGCGACATTCTACAGAACAATGCCAAGGAGTGCTTGGTAAGTGCAATATCTGTAAGCAGACGAGACACTTTGCTAAAGTTTGTCCTCAGAGGCATTTTCGAAGATCTTAAAGAGCAGGGTCATTGGTGGTAATGACTGAAGAACAGACTCAGAATTCCCACAGGTACTATTTCTTGTATGATTATATGCATAGGTATTGATATGTACTAATGCATTATTTATGAATACCTGTGATTGAGTAGCATGGAGATATGCTATATCTGTTGGATCTATGGTTATTGTAGTATTGATTCCTTGGTTGTTGAGGAATATGTTGATATCAGAAATTTCTGTGACATATGATATACTACGGTTAGATAAGAATGAGATTGAACTAGATTGTGATGTACTTGTGTTATATGATTCTGATTGCATTATTGACATGTATATGCTAAACAAGTACAGTAATATCGTAGAATGTGTGCCAGAAACGGTAAGATTCAGACCAGATCTGGCTGATAAACGGAGATTTTCCGGTAAGGATTCTAGATCCAGAATTCCTTAAATTATTGTACTGTTTATGACTCGATTATTACAAAAAGGAACAGATGGTATCCTTATGTATTCAATAGATTCATTGAAATCGAGTCTAGCAGTGACAGAATTTCTAGTAATATAATAGCTGACTGGTGTTTGCCTAGATAAGATGTCAGATGTTTTTGATATCAGAAAGGTAGATTTCAGAATTGAATCAATACCGAGTATTGCTGGTATATTAGAACATAGTATAGAATGACTGACAGAATTGATATAATTGAAATTGACAGATAAAAGAACATTAGCTGAGAAATCCAGTTGATGGAGTATTTCTCTGGAAGATAGTTCAGTTCTGTTTCTAAATTGATAGATTTTATGTTCAGAGGTATTCTGCAAATTTATGCTTGGTATATCTATGATTTATTGATATATTGCAGTATTTGATTGATTACATTGAATATTTGAAGATTGGGTTAAATATTCAGAGAACTATGATCATTGTATACAGAAATGGGCCAGGTATGAATCCGGTATGCAGTTATTGATACAGTGTTTATTCAGAATATGCAGTATCTGGAGATCGATTGATTTAGACAGTTAAGACAGAAAGATCAAGAATTCCAAAAATGTCGGAAATTTATTATCTACAGATTATCTTATTCTGATTATTTTTTCTCTCCTTGATATATATCTGTTGAGTATTGTTATTGTTCTACATTAGTATTTGCGATATCTTATATTGTTGGGAGCATATGTTATTTGCAGATAAGATATAGCAGTTGATCTGGGCAATATGAGGATTGGTCAGATAGCCAGAATTTACAGTTGCCTGATTTTGTTATTTTATGAGTTTTCGCAAACTCACTAGATCTGTATAGGTTCTTTCTATTCTGAATCTGATGTAATATTACTGTTATTGTGAATTAGTGTTGATACAGTTTATTGTAACCAGTTGAGTGTACATCAGTTCAGAAATCAGCAGGTTCAGAATTGTATTTTGCTAATCAGAACAGAACATTAATCAGATTAACAGATAGGTGATTGGTGTTGTATCAGATTGATTTTTTTTATGATACCAGATGTTTTAGAATTGGTTACAGATTTTGATATTGATAGTCAGAGCCGAATACCAGGTAGGTATTTCTTCTTTAATTTATGATTATTCACTGAATTGTTTACACAGCATAGTTCGAATCTGAACTCACAAATAGTGTCAGAACCGCATAGTAGTGGATTCAGTTTCCATTCAGATGATTGTGAATGTACGTTATTAGAACAGACAGTCGTGATATAAACAGATTAGATCAGTTGTAACAGAAATTGTACAGAAATGTTGGCAGAAAGTGTACTGATAAGTCTGAATTGCTAACAGAAGAAGACAAAAAGATATAAATCAGAAGATTATTACAGATTTTGTATAGTTCTGAATAGAAATGGGAGTACATTTCTATGGCTTTTGTAATGAAATTACCGCCATTTTCTTTAGATTATGATATGATATGATTATGATTGACAGATTACTCCATCTATATCTATCAGTTTGTACCAGATTACGTACAAACAGAACTAGATGACATAGATCGATGTCAAAGAAATAATCAGATAGAGTAGAATATTGAATAAGATGATATCAGATTGTGATTTTGATGGAGTTGTACTTGTGATAGAGTATATCATAAGCTCTCTTGTGCAGATTATTCACAGATTGACAGATAGTCAGGGTGTAGTTACCAGATATTGACAGATATTTGTAGAACTTTAGTGCTGGATGTTAGCACTAGTTATCCAGATAGTTCAGCATGAATAAATTTAAGACACCAACGTCGGATGATGACGATTGGTATTTGAAGATAAAGACTGATTATGTCCTGGATTTGGATAAGCAAATATGATAACAACTACAAGTAGTATTGTTTTGTGATAAGCTGTAGATTGGTTTATACGGAGGTTGTATAACCAACATGGCGATATTGATTCTGTTAGAAGGATTGGAGAAGTATTATGACATTATACTTAGTAAATTCTTATTCCAGACTGGAATCAGATATGGGAGTTTGGTTTAAACTCTATTATGCATTTCTTCTGATATCTCTGAATTGATTGTATGAGTTCGAGGACGAACTCAGATCTAAGAGGGGGAGAAATGTAATGCCTAAGAAATGTCGTAGAATTAATCAGATAAGATTAATGTAATGTCCCAAGATTTGTGGAATTGATCAGATAAGATTATGGGAGGTTGCACGGACCAAAAATATAATTCTTAGAAGTTTGCACAACCGCACCCGCGGTGCTAGCACGACCGCCCCCGCGGTGCGTGTGCAGAAAAGTAGTGCAAAACCATAGCTACACCGCACCCGCGGTATTAGACGGAGCGCACCCGCGCTGATGACACCGCACCCGCGGTCTTGTAGGAAGCGCACACGCGGTCTGAGCTGCCGAGAAAGTAAGGATAGACATTGCATGGAGCGCACCCGTGGTGCATATATGACCGCACCCGCGGTGCGACGTGCTGCACAAAGAAGCGTGCCACGTTTTCCTTTATGCATGTAGTATATATAGAGGTGATGGCACGTTTATTCTTCAGAAAATGCAGAAAGGAGGCGGAATCTTGGAAGAAAATCCTTACGCCTTTTCGATTTGCGATTGTGGAAGATCTGTCTATCAGAATTCAAATCCGACTTCAGTTTTGAGCTCCTCTCGACACGAGCTACGCAAGGACGTAAGTTTATTACGTTTTGAGATGTTTTAGAAATATCATATTGTCAGAACTGTATGTGATTCAGATATGGCGTTTATACTATCGTAGATATTGTATAATCGAAGTCAGATTTCAGAATAGACTATTTATGTGATTGTTATGAATTGTGAAAGATATTGATTGAGATTTTGATATCAGAATTGTGTATTACTGATTTTGAATATACCGATATTCAGATTATGAGTTCTGGTAGTATATATGTGATGTTCAGATTGACGGGATATTCAGATTGTATGGTTATAACGTCGAAACATCAGTTGATTTAGATTGATCAGATTCAGATATGATTTCGATTAGATTGTGATATTATTGATATGACTCAGATTGTATCTTGTTCAGACATTGATCAGATTGTATACTGAATTGAGTATTGATCAGAACAGATTGTGAATTGAGTTACACATTGATACAGTGTATTTATATTGTCATTTCAGATCGGATATGGACAGACTGGACTTCAAGACTTCGTCTTCCTCAGAGGGGGACGACAAAGGTATAATTCATGTGATATTCAGGAAGAAACAACTCAATTGAGATCACCATTTGAGTTGCCCAATAAATCACATACTATATTGTTGTTTATCGATTTGTTTATAGAACTTGTATGCAAATCTTGTTATGCCTTGTTTACAGATCATGTTACATCGTATTAAGATTATTATGCCTGTTTACAGATTTTGCATTCATGCATTAAGATAGGACAGTCTGGAGATCAGGCAGACTACTAGACGTTCGGCGATATCACAGCTTAGGGGAAGATCACCGCCCCTATTGTAGATGCGGATACAGATCAGGCCGAAGTCTAGGAATAAGACGTACAACACCTCGATTGGTAGGTTAGGTGACAGCCAGTGACGTCTTATTCACCCCGGGATCCCTAGAGTTATAGATCGAGTCAAGTCTAGACATGATTTGATTAGGACTTCATGCTTATATGGATGTGGCTCCTAGATCATGGGACCCATCGTTATTGCTTTCAGTCGTGCTAGCATGTTTTATTATTTAGATTTTTGATATGCATGTTTATCTGATTTGAGTTGCATGCTTAATTTCATAGATTATGAAATATATTATGTTTATACATGATCGCATGTTTTATGAATTAGTTTGTTTATATACATGCTTACCATGTTTTATACTGGGATTTATTCTCACCGGAGTTATCCGGCTGTTGTCTTGTTTTGTATGTGTGCATGACAACAGGTGGGGCTGGATCAGGGTCGAGATGACGATGAGAGAAGACGAGTTAGCGTGGTGATTCCGGACTTGTAGCAGACTTGGTTTATTACTTGAATGTAGTAATTGAACCTTAGACTTAGGTTGTACAGTATTGTACTTTTCTACTGAACTTTAGTTTTTGTACAGATATGTATATTATGTAGATGCCATTACCTTCCGCACTTTATTTTAAAAAGAAAAATTTTTAGACCCTGATAATTAAATCCCAAAGACGATTAAGAAGATGATTAGCGTCCGGGTCCCCACATAGCAAGTGCTGAAACTGAGGTCCTCGGGTGCCACTACTGCCGACCCAAGCTAGCTCACTGGTCCCCACCCTAGATCCCGACATCATAAGTACCTACAATAATCAAGTCTAGTGAGTCTAAATACTCAACATGCATATATCGTAAATAACAAGTAAATATAGTAAAATTTCATGGGAGTAAAAATATCATGTCATGAGGCATAATATAAAGTATCGTGTCAAGATTAATTATAATACGTGCATAGCTGAACTGAAAATCATAGTGAAACTGTTTGCTCCTTAGAGCCCTGTACTAAAATAGCTTGTAATAATTTTCTGGTGAGATTATGGTCTACGCAAGTGATCCCTGAACTGAACTGAACTGAGCTGACCGATACTGGGGATCGGATTTACGTCTGATCAGACTACTACCACAGTACTGGGTGAAACAACTGAACTAACCGGTTACTGGTGACCGGACCGATACTGGGGACCGGATTTAATACTGATAGTAAACTGACTACAAGCAATATCGCATAAATCTCAAAATTTGTATTTTATGCACGTAATATAATGAAATAACTGAATTAAATATCATGTACCCATTTACTCATTGGATTGGATCGCTCCCAGGCTCGCTGCAACCTAAATATGCCATGAAAAATATGCAATAGATTTACGGGACCAAACTATGCAGTAACCTTCAAAAATGTGACAACTACGCCTATCGATTTTGTATTTAATCATGACTCCGAACCAACCCGAACCAACACTGAACCATCATGTAGTCATGATTAAAATACGCCTAAAATGTTAAAATAATGCTCCTAAAATGGTGAGGGCCGAAATCTAGGTGAATGGAGGCCAAAACATGAAACGCTCTTTCGAGAGTCAATTTGGCACATCGCACCGTAAATTCTCGTACGACTTCAAAAATGATCCGAATGACAAACAGTCAAAAACATGACTTTCCCAACTCAATGGGGCACTGTCCAGTCTAAGACCATAGGCTAAAAGCACACGAAGAACTCGAACGAGCCACCGAACCGACGCAGCAAGCTGCTGTCCAAAAATTCCAGCAGCTGCGCTTGGGTTGCTTGTGTCGTTTGCGAGGCTAATGGCCATTGGGGCTTGAACCGCCGACAAGAACCTCTTACCAACATCCTAATAAATGATTTGAACCATGGCTATGGGCCCTAGACCAGCCACAATTCACACCATTCAGCAAACACCAGAAAAACTCCAACCGAGAACACCTTGCATGCGTGTGTGTGTTGTGCTTCGCTTGCTGTCTCGTGTCGTTCCAGTGGCAATTTGATTGAACATGGCACGATATAGACATCTTGGGGTATGGAATGAACCGTGGCTAAGGGCCATAGGCCAACCAAGATCCACACCAAACCACCAAAACCGAACCATACATGCGGTAAAATGAGAGGGGCGAAAGTGGGGGGTTGTTCTTGAGTTTTATGTAAAAACCGATTAACCATGGACCAAGCCACCAAAAGGGCAACTTCGTCATGTCTTATACATGCTAGGGAAGTGATCTAACCATGGCTATAGGCCTTGGGGCAGCCATGATCAGTTTCATTTCCCTTTTTGACAGCAACTGAATTTTCGAAACACATTTCTGCACCTATGGGGAGGTTGCTGTCATTTCGACTTCCAGCAAGCGTGGGGGCTGAACTAATGGATCAACATGGTCCTAAACCCTTCTAGTACATGTCTAGGAGTCGCCTTGGGAGCCTGGAGTCGAACCATAACATGTAGCAACTGAAACAGCAGCAACGTGAGAGCACAAGGGAAAAATCCGAAAATCTGCATCATGGTTTCAAAATGTTTTGTCATGTATTTCGGTTTTCCCTTTCAAATCTATGTACATGTGATGTTTTGAAATGATAGTATGAATTGACTGAAGAGCAATGAAATATATATACATTCCTTGGTTTCGTTTCGAACGAAAACGAAAGAATGAAACGATTCGGCGCGGAGGAGTAGAGCGCTTTGCTACCTAGCTTGCTACTGAATTTTTCCTCTTGTTTCTAGCTAGGCAACCCACGGTTTTCTACTCTGAAATGGCTCTGATTTTAGAGATTAGGGAGATGGGGAAATGGTCAGGGGAGTGAGGGAGATGGGTGCAAAATATAAGGGAAAAATCAAGACCAAGTCTCCCTCATTTTGAAATTTGAATTTTTGTTGATATCAAATATTGGTTGGAGGGATTAAGGATGAGGTGTGGCCGATTCTACCATTCACAACAAGGCTAGGATAAGGTTGATTATTAATTAAATGGTGCTCCAAAAATCAAAGAATTATCCTACTAATTAAATACAAAGAAAGGGTCAAAGGTGATGTGTTCGCAAGGAATGTTCTAGCAACTAAGGGTGGCCGAATTTTACCATTTAAATGGAGGGGAAAATGTTGCTTATTTACTAAATTTATAACCCTAAAAAGCCTCACCTATCTTTTAATTAATTTAGTGAACTAACCACTTAATTAAGGAACTTAAATAAATTTATTTTCTACTCACCTCAAGTAATTAAATTAAATTCTCAAACCTCTTTATTAACTTAAATTAACTTACTTGCTAGCTAAAATAAATTCTGGAAATGTTTTCTGAATTTTAAATTTTATCTCTAAACTCCAACTCCAGTCCGGCCTCACTGAATTAACTGAACTGATAAAAAATCAAATTGCTGCATGAAATAATTAACTTAAGGAAAATCATTTAAATACTCATGAAATAAAATCATTTAAAATACTAGAATTATGCATGGCTTATACGTAGTCTTAAATTACGGGTTCTACAATCCTTCCCCCTTTAAAAGAAATTTCGTTCTCGAAATTCGCTTATCCTTGATAAACAAAAAGTATAGACTCTTAATTTTAGAATCCTAATAATCCACGCTTCCGATGCGCTACTCTGATAAGATAAATATTAGGCTGTCCTTACGTCTCCTCAATCCTAAATAAATTTGTCTACCAAAATCCTCGTTTGTAAATCGCAACTTAAAACAACTTATGGTGATTTAGTTCTATCCAACTATAGCCCCGAATTTTTATTTTTTTTTTACTTATCACACAGTTTCTCATACTAGAGATGGATGTCTAAACTTATCGCACCTTACTTTTCTTATACTATACTCGTAACCTTCATCGACCTATTATATCAGCATTTATGCAGTTCGACTTGAGAAACCTTTGTATCAGAATTTACTGATCGACTTTGTAACGTACCGTACTTTTCATACTCAAAATTTGCGGAAAAATTAAAAATTTTCTTAAATACGAAAATAAAATCAATACGGTCGTCACTACATCATCCATTCCCAATAAAGATTTTGTTAAAATAAAAGTTTTCTCAAAACATCTCGCATCAAACATAGAATAAGAGTAATTTAACTTTTGCATAAACTTAAACATTGTGGTCCTCGGGTTAGCCTCCCGCTCAGTCCAAGCCTGCCCCTTGGTCGCCACCTCCAGTCTCCTCATCAACATACTCACCTGCATCGATCAAGTCTAGTGAGTCTAAAGACTCAACACGTATAAACTGGAATAACGAGTACTACGTAATAAAATCGCATGCAACATTAAAATAGGACATACATAACTTGAAACTTGAGCTTGCATAATAAACTTGAACATACATACGTACATAACTAGACATGCCATCAACATAAACTTTCATAAACATACTGCATACTTGAACATACATAACTTCATCATTTTGCGTAGAGGCATGTTTCAAAGCAAGTGACCCATAACATAATAAATGCCTGATCAGACAAACCACAGTACTGGGCTGACAGGGACGTATCAACTGCCACATACATGAGATCCCCGTTCATAATTTAACGGGCTGGTTGGTCCCCGTTCATAATTTAACGCTTTCCAACCACGATCTAACCCGTTCATAATTTAACGGGGGGGAGAGGTCCTCGGCCACGTTCACCGACTTCCAAACCCATGCATAATTTGGTCACAAGACATTTAGCATACCTCAAAAACTTAAAATATTTCTTTGCACGTCATCATACTTACTTGGCGTTGAGGGATTCGTTGGTTCTCACTTGGGGCCGCTACTGCACATACTAACATAAATTTTAAATACTTAACTTGCATGTCTTAGACGTAGGTACTCGAGCTCACCACCAAAGTGAATAAGTAGCTTAGGACATTCTAGTTCGCTCCTGGCTTGACCTCGTTTAATCATCGTACTAAACCATGACGTAAAACCACAAAACAAATCTTATATTTTTACATAAATAAATTTTAACCATGGTGCTAAACCATGATATAGAACCTCGAAGCAAATTCTAAAAAAAAATTAATAATAAATTTTTTTTAAAAAAAAATGGTGTACACGGACCCCGTGTATGGGTCCGGGTAGACACTGGAAATTCGTATTTTTGAAGCAAAAAGGACACGGACTCCGTGCCGGGGTCCGGGAAGGGGTCCGGGTACCCTCTGTCTTTGCAAATTCACGAAAATTCGCTAACTTAACCTTTCACCCATTCAATCCAAGCCTAAGGACCATGAACCAACACCTCTAGACTCATCTTTGGATGTTATTACATTGATTCAAACCCATAAAAATGCCCCAAAAGTCCCTAAGTATCAACAATTAATTCCAACACAACAATAACTCGTAATTAGGCATCGTTTCGCTTCCTACGACTTCTATTACATCCCAAGCCAATCCCGACCCAAACGAACCACCAAATAACACCTAAATACATCTCGTAACATATCTAAATACATTATCACAAGCCCGGCGATGTCCAACGAAGCCTGCAACAAATAACTTCAAGAACACAATTTACATAAAAGTCGCAGCTTGAGCAGTCCCACGAAAAACTCCATAACTCACTCAATTTTCATCCAGAAATCTCGAATTTTATATCAAATCGATGGCATCGAAAAGTTCTACAATTTTATAGTTGAACGTTTCCTCAAATTCCTGACGGAAAAATCGCAGTTTCCAACATAACAGTAAGTTACGAGTTTTCAGATCTAAAAAGTATTTCAAAACGCACTCAAACCATTTTCCGCTCAAACGACGAATGTCACACATGAATCTTTACGCACCAAAATAACACAACACATAATATGACAAGATCGATGCAGAAAGAACAGAATATAGGTGCCTTTTGATATTTAAAATACCGTAACGACAATACCGAAGCGGAGATGGCGTGAGGGTCGATCCGGGACGAACGTGGCGCTAAAATCTTGTAATAAAATTCATGAAAGTTGCTGGAACTTTTCAGAGAGTGGGGCGTCTACTCTTGGTTCTTAGAACCCTAGGATTTTCTCTTTTAAAAATATAAAATCTGAATGTGTGTGTTTTGGTGTGTGTAAAAACATGTAAGTGTGTGTGAGTGTGTGTAACGTGTGTGAGTGAGTAATTAGGGGAACAATTTCCTTAATTAAATAATTAATCAAGCTATTTAAAATGCTAACTCCCTTAACAAGTCAATAAAATAGTAATTCACTACACACCCTTAATTAAATCCCTTAATTAAAATAACACACACAAAATGCTAACTTTAAAAGTTCAAACTTTTAAATCACTAGATAGATAAATTTTGATTTAAAATACTAACAACTTAATAAGTTAGTTAAAATACCCCAACCTCAACTTAAAAATAAAATATCACGTTAAAATTGCCAAAATCATCACCGGTCTTTTCCTCGCGATCCTGCATCGAATATTCACCTGAATCATGAAACTCAAGAAAACATTTTAACGTGCATCGCATAAGAATAGTTAATTTAAAATGATGCAAATAAATAAATAATGAATTAAAACACAAATTAATGAAATAAACATGCATTAAAACCATTTAATAAAAATACATAAGGAATTTAATGAATTGCACACATGTGGTTCATGTAGACCTCAAATTTTCGGGACGTCACAATCTATCCCCCTTAATTTCAATTTCGTCCCCGAAATTCGCTTATCCTCGATAATCCAAAAATTAGATTCTTAATTCTAGTATCCCAACAATCCACGGTACCGCTGCGCTACTCTGACAAATTAAGTCTTATGTTGTCCTTACGTCTCTTCAACCCTAATTGAATTGCCTACCAAAAACCTCGTTTGCGAATCACAACTTAAAACGACTTATGGTAACTTAGTTTACTTTACTACGACCTCGAATTATGACTTTTCTCGTCGTTCCCAATATTAGAAAGGGAGGTTCAAACTAATTGTATCTTACCTTCTTTATGTTGTACCTGTAATGTCAACGACCTATTACATTAGCATTTATACAGTTCAACTTAAGAACTCTTAGCACCAAAGGTTGCTGATCAACTTCTATCCTCAGCAATACACTTAAAAGTTAAACTTTATCTTAACCCCATAATAATATTGGCCTACAATCCTTGAATCGGATCTTTTCTTACGACTTCAAACTTACGTAACTTAGCTATTTACAAGATCTTCCAAATATAAAATTTTTGCCCACCTTTAATTTCGAGTAACAAAATCCATAAAACTCAACATACACAATGTTGATCTTCTACTTAAATAATAAAACCTTTCTAGCATCAATCACATGCTCAAAATATTTTCTTCACGATTACAATATAGTTGAGGCCTAAGACACTTGGACTTTTTTCATTGGAACGAATGTTCCACCTAGACGTATCCTCAATACTCAATTAATTCTAGTGTATAAAACTTGATAAGTTTCCTTTGTTAATGATGGACTAACTCTAATATATCAACTCCACTTATAACCCAGAGAATTCTAGAATCCCCATATCAAGCTTTTAGATTTCTTACTTAATAAAAATCTTAATATTCATTCATTGATAACTTATGTTGAACACCACTAATTCTCTTTTGTTTTTATTTCACCCAAAAATTCCGTAAGAACAAATATCCCATAAATTTGAAATTCAACCTTACGCAACCCAAATAGTTTTGGATAACATAATTCCAACACACATATTCACCTATTCCCAAGTTCCTTACTAACTTACAAAAATTTCTCAAGACAAGATGTCTACCTCAATTCTTACATGTGCATATCGATTAACCTAACCATCAAACATACCCAACTTTCTAGAAAAATTAAATTCTAGCAAATGTATAGTCCTAACTGTTAAGATCAGGGTTGAAACTTACGACACGTCAAAATTAATTTCCCAAAAATTTGCTAATTCAATGTCTAGTCTTATAACTTAGCTAACCGATCAACTTTACCTTAAATCGTCATTACTCTGAATTTTTAATTTGACACATCATTAATTCACCTACATTTAACTTTTCAAGCCTAAGGTTGAACCATCCAACAATGTCCCTGATTACTATTCCTTATAATCTTATAACCCAAATGTTTCGAGGTTCTAAATATCTCTTCGAGCCTATATCATCGAAAATTTCGATCTTTTAAACTGTTCGATCTCACTTACTGATAACCTAGTCTCCAAATTTCCTAAAAATTACAAAATTAATACTTAATTTCCTCGAAAATTATCGAATTTTTCCTAAATCTCGAAAATTCCACAATTACTCATAAGTCCTCGGCGTTCTCAATTTCATTTTATAGGTTTCCTGTATCATAAGGTTCATTAGCCTTAAGTTTAAAAAACCCAAAATTTAATTTCTATAACCCATCTTACATTTCTATAAATACTTAAAATCCCAAGTGTTCATCAAAAGTTCGTATTTAATCCTAAAAAATTTCGGACTTTGCAATTTGGCCCTTAAAGTTCTCAAAATTTATATTTTTGGCCCTACAACTCTTCGAAATTTGCATTTTGTCCCCAGAAAATTTTCGATTTAACCCCATTAACCTTAAAATTCTCGAACTCAAAATTAAATCCCAAAATTTGGTAAATTTGAAATAATCCCTTAGAATTTTGTTTTGCACTTAGGTCCTTAAAATTCTCAATTCATGCAATTCAATCCTTAAATCTAACTAGATAGAGCATGCATCCTAAATAAATTCTACGTCTTTATACTTCCAAAGATCGTAGTAGTCTTCGAATCATTAATCCTTACATTAAATCCTCAAAAATTAACTAAACTAGCAACCCCGAACCATCTATATTTTCTTAGAAATCTACATGCCACAAAAGCATTCATAATTGTCAAGTTTAACTTAGGACCCACAAGTAGAACATCGGTATTACTAACCAAAAATCAATATGCTCAAATCATTAATAACAATTCGTAACCCATATTCGAATTCTTAAGTATGTCCAATACCACAAAACCAACATGCATGAAAATCATATAGTTTCGCTTTTCATGTCGTAATATGCATAAAAATTTAAAGATCCAAACTCAAACCACAACAACTGATAAATATGCACTCTCAACAAATGTCATACAAACATACAACTGATAGCATTAAAAACATGCACATACTGAAATCATGACTTGATACTTACTACATAAAATAATTTAAAACTTTAAAACTTACAGACTTGAGGTGTGACATCGTGAGCTTCTTGCGACTGGCAGTAGGCATAACCCTTTACAAGAACACCGCTCTGATACCAACTGCAACGTACCGTACTTTTCATACTCAAAATTTGCGGAAAAATTAAAAATTTTCTTAAATACGAAAATAAAATCAATACGGTCGTCACTACATCATCCATTCCCAATAAAGCTTTTGATAAAAGAAAAGTTTTCTCAAAACATCTCGCATCAAACATAGAATCAGAGTAATTTAACTTTTGCAAAACTTAAACATTGCGGTCCTCGGGTTAGCCTCCCGCTCAGTCCAAGCCTGCCCCTTGGTCGCCACCTCCTGTATCCTCATCAACATACTCACCTGCACCGATCAAGTCTAGTGAGTCTAAAGACTCAACACGTATAAACTGGAATAACGAGTACTACGTAATAAAATCGCATGCAACTTTAAAATAGGACATACATAACTTGAAACTTGAGCTTGCATAATAAACTTGAACATACATACGTAAACTAGACGTGCCATCAACATAAACTTTCATAAACATATGGCATACTTGAACATACATAACTTCATCATTTTGCGTAGAGGCATGTTTCAAAGCAAGTGACCCATAACATAATAAATGCCTGATCAGACAAACCACAGTACTGGGCTGACAGGGACGTATCTACTGCCACATACATGAGATCCCCGTTCATAATTTAACGGTGTGCTTGGTCCCCGTTCATAATTTAACGCTTTCCAACCACGATCTAACCCGTTCATAATTTAACGGGGTGGAGAAGTCCTCGGCCACGTTCACCGACTTCCAAACCCATGCATAATTTGGTCACAAGACATTTAGCATACCTCAAAAACTTAAAATATTTCTTTGCACGTCATCATACTTACTTGGCGTTGAGGGATTCGTTGGTTCTCACTTGGGGCCGCTACTGCACATACTAACATAAATTTTAAATACTTAACTTGCATGTCTTAGACGTAGGTACTCGAGCTCACCACCAAAGTGAATAAGTAGCTTAGGACATTCTAGTTCGCTCCTGGCTTGACCTCGTTTAATCATCGTACTAAACCATGACGTAAAACCAAAAAACAAATCTTATATTTTTACATAAATAAATTTTAACCATGGTGCTAAACCATGATATAGAACCCCGAAGCAAATCCTAAAAAAAAAAAAAATTTTTTTAAAATTTTTTTTTTAAAAGGGTGTCCACGGACCCCGTGTACGGGTCCGGGTAGACTCTGGAAATTCGTATTTTTGAAGGAAAAAGGACACGGACTCCGTGCCGGGGTCCGGGAAGGGGTCCGGGTACCCTCTGTCTTTGCAAATTCACGAAAATTCGCTAACTTAACCTTTCACCCATTCAATCCAAGCCTAAGGACCATGAACCAACACCTCTAGACTCATCCTAGGATGTTATTACATTGATTCAAATCCATAAAAACACCCCAAACGTCCCTAAGCATCAACAATTAATTCCAACACAACAATAACTCGTAATTAGGCATCGTTTCGCTTCCTACGACTTCTATTACATCCCAAGCCAATCCCGACCCAAACGAACCACCAAATAACACCTAAATACATCTCGTAACATATCTAAATACAGTAGCACAAGCTCGGCGATGTCCAACGATGTCACGCCCCGAGACCGGGGTTAGTCGACACCGGCGTTATCTCGCAATCACATAATTGCAAAACAACTAGCCTCGTAGTACAGCATATACCAAACCAGTTTATTATCATAAATTTCCCAAAAGTTCAACGTCTTTACAACTCAGAAAGAAATAGAAACATGCGGAAGCGTAAATACGTAATACTGAAATCATAAGACTAAATAATCAATCGATCACGAATTAGACTGCTTCTTCACCATCCCCAAAAGTATTCTTGCTCCTCATCCTCAATTTGATTCTCATTCTTATCTGGGTGGGAAAGTAAGGGGTGAGTATTTTGGGGAAAATACTCAGTAAATGGGGGGGGGGGGGGGGGGTGGCAATCGTGCATGAGAAATATCGAGGTTATACATATACACGAATTATCACAATTTCAATATTTAGCATGTCGAATCAGATACAAAAAAAACGGATACAGCACTGAAATCATCTCATTTACTATGGTTTTTAACTGATCAGTCCCCTATATGTTACTTCTCTAAGGGGCGAGGCCAAAGGAACGGTTATTATAACCCACCGCATCAGGGCCTAAACAAAGATTTCAAAGTTCAGAATTTCCTTTACCATTTCTAAATCGAATCATTACAGTGCTTTTACAAATACTCAACATGCTTTCAGTAAACGAAAATTCCAAAAAGGGTTACATACGAAGCAGAACGAATATATCATGCCGATATAATTTTCAAGGTCATAGCTATTTTCGAAATATATTATGCCAATTGAAGTAGTAGCGAAAACCCACTTACAGTATTCTGACTGCTCAAGGAAACGTAAACGTGAACGGTGAGATTGCGGCAGAGCTTTGTTACTAGAGGGCGAAGAGCTTCGAGAATACGGTGCTGCTAGAGAGGATTTCGAGAATTTGGGTGTGCAAGTTTCGAATGAGGAGCCTTCTTTTTTATAGGCACGAATAATCTTCTACAAGGTAAGCTCTGAAGTCGCTCCACGAATGACACTGCGTTGATGGCTCCACGAATGACGCTGATGGCTTATTCAATGGTGATTGCACTAACCTCTCCCGGATGAATGTGGCCACTTTTTGGTTCAAGGTGCTCACTCGAGATTTATGCTGAGATGGAGTGATTTTGGCTGTATGAGTTCCTCCACAATTGGTGCACTTCCATAGTGCATGGTCTTCACATTCTCCCCTCCTTCAGATTTTGGCTGTATGAGTTCCTCGAAAAGGTAAGGGTAATGGTTTCTCATTTTCTCTTCGAGTTCCCAAGTGGATTCTCTTTCAGTGTGATTGGACCATTGTACTTTGACGTATGGAATCGTTCGTCGTCTTAGCACTTGGTCTTTGGCATCCACAATTTTGATCGGGACTTCCTTATAAGTAAGGCCTTCATTCAAGTCTCCCTCGATTAAGAGTGGTTCAGCTTCGAAGATGTGGCTTGGATCCGAAACATATCTTCTTAGTTGTGACACATGGAAAACATTATGGATTCTAGACATACTCGGTGGGAGTGCCAATCTGTATGCAAGTGTCCCCAATTTCCCTAGAATTTCGAAAGGTCCAACATATCTAGGGTTCAGTTTCCCGGGTTTGTTGAATCGAACCACACCTTTCATTGGTGATACTTTCAAGTATGCTTTATCTCCCGTTATGAATTCCACTGGTCTTCTTTTCAAATCAGCCCAACTTTTCTGTCGGTCTTGTGCCACTTTAAGTCTCTCCTTGATTATAGCGATTTTATCCACTGTTTCTTGAATCAATTCGGGTCCAGTGATGGCCTTTTCTCCTACTTCATCCCAATATAGTGGTGACCGACATTTTCGCCCATACAGATCTTCATACGGCGCCATTCCGATGCTGCTGTGAAAACTGTTATTGTAAGCAAACTCAATCAAAGGCAAATGTTAACTCCAATTACCGCTAAAGTCTAGGGCACATGCTCTCAGCATGTCTTCTAAAGTTTGAATTGTCCTCTCTGTTTGACCATCGGTCTGAGGGTGGTAGGCCGTACTGAGGGTGACCTTAGTTCCCATGGCTTGTTGAAAACTCTTCCAAAAATGAGATACAAACCTCGGGTCTCTGTCTGACAAGATGCTGGCTGGGACCCATGTAATCGTACGATGTTATTCATGTACAATGTGGCTAGCTTGTCCAAATTATAGTTCATGCGGACTGGTAAGAAATGCGCAGATTTTGTGAGTCTATCTACGATTACCCAGATGCCATCATGGCTTTGTCTAGACTTTGGTAACCCAACCACAAAGTCCATGGAGATATGTTCCCATTTCCATTCTGGAATTTCTAGAAGTTGAAGAAGTCCTCCAGGTCTTTGGTGCTCTGCTTTGACCTGTTGGCACACAAGACATTTGGAAACAAATATCGCAACATCCTTTTTCATTCCACTCCACCAGAAATTCTTCTTTAAGGTCTCTGTAAATCTTGGTACTGCCAGGATGGACTGAAAATTTCGACTTATGTGCTTCTGAAATTACTTCTTGTCGAAGGTTATCTATGTCTGGTACGCACAATCGTCCTTTCATCCAAAGGACTCCTTTGTCGTCGATCTGAGTGTCTTGAGACTTTGCTTCCTTAGCTTGTTCCTTAAGTTTTACTAGAACTGGGTCTCGATCCTGGTTCAACTTGACGGTTTCTCGCAGACATGGTTGAGCGGAGATTGCAGCTAAGGTAACCTTACTCATATTCCTCCGACTCAAAGCATCAGCTACTTTGTTTGCCTTACCTGGATGGTAGCTTATAGTCAAGTCGTAATCCTTCAACAGCTCAATCCATCGTCTTTGCCTCATATTTAATTCCTTTTGGGTGAACAAGTATTTGAGGCTCTGGTGGTCCGTGAAGATTTCGCACTTGGAGCCATAGAGATAATGTCTCCATATCTTCAAAGCAAAGACGACTGCTGCCAGTTCGAGGTCGTGAGTGGGATAATTTCGTTCATGCGGCTTCAACTGCCTTGATGCATAGGCAATCACTCTTCCTTCTTGCATGAGTACACATCCCAACCCTTCCTTCGATGCGTCACTGTAGATGGTGAAATCCTTATCTTCAGTGGGCAAGACTAACACTGGTGTAGACGCGAGCTTTTCTTTCAATGTCTGAAAACTTTTCTCGCAGTTGTCATCCCAAATGAATTTAGAATTCTTTTGAGTAAGCCTTGTTAATGGTACGGCTATGGAAGAGAATCCTTCAACGAATTTCCTGTAATAGCCTGCCAATCCAAGAAAGCTTCTGATGTCTGTGGAGTTTCTCGGTTTCGGCCAATCTAGAATTGACTCCACTTTCTTTGGATCCACTGATATTCTTGCTTCCGATAACACATGCCCTAAAAAGGACACACTGTTTAGCCAGAATTCACATTTCTTGAACTTGGCATAGAGTTCTTTCTCCCTTAAAGTTTG
This sequence comes from Primulina eburnea, assembly GCF_022965805.1. Lineage (NCBI taxonomy): Eukaryota > Viridiplantae > Streptophyta > Magnoliopsida > Lamiales > Gesneriaceae > Primulina > Primulina eburnea. The sequence continues at coordinate 30,102,729 of NC_133103.1, read as the reverse complement.
TAGAGTGAGGCGGAGATGCTCTTCGTGATCTTCTTTGCTAGGAGAGTAGACAAGGATGTCATCAATGAATACCACTATGAACCGATCCAGGAACGGCTTGAATACTCTGTTCATTAGGTCCATAAAGGCTGCTGGTGCGTTTGTCAGACCAAAAGGCATCACCGTGAATTCGTAGTGTCCATACCTTGTCCGAAAGGCCGTCTTTGGGATGTCTTCAGCCCTGACCTTCAATTGTTGGTAACCCGTTCTCAAATCCAATTTGGAAAATACTGTGGCTCCCTTAAGCTGATCAAACAGGTCATCTATTCTCGAAAGAGGGTACTTGTTCTTGATAGTGATCTTATTCAATTCACTATAGTCAATGCACAGTCTAATGCTCCCATATTTCTTCTTGACAAAAAGTACTGGAGCTCCCCATGGAGACGCACTTGGTCAAATATGATTTTTGTCTAGTAATTCTTGAAGTTGCTCCTTTAGCTCCTTGAGTTCAGCTGGTGACATTCTATACAGTGCCTTGGAGATGGGTGCCGCTTCGGGCACTAAATTGATTTCGAACCCAATTTCTCGATTCGGGACTGTCCCTAGTAGTTCCTCTGGAAAGACGTCTGGGAAATCTCGCATGATAGGGATGTCCCCCGGTTTAAGTTCAATCTCTTCCTTTACTACGTTAACCGTTGCTAGATAGATATCTGCTCCAGATTTCATGGCTTTCCATGCTTGGGATGCGGAAAGAAGTGACTTCCGTTCCTTGGATTTGCCATGATACACGACCTCTTTTTGGTTCGGGGTTCGGAGCCTAACACTCTTTCCCTTGCAATCTACCATCGCATTGTTTCTTGCTAACCAATCCATTCCTAAGATGATATCGAACTCCACCATGTTCAGTTGTATCAATTCTGCTTGGAATATGTGCTCATTGATACAGATTTTACACTTTCGGTGCACTCTATATGTTTCGACTGTCTTACTAGTAGGAGTCGCTACTCTAAATGGTTCAACTAGTAATTCAGGCGTAAGCCCTAGTTTCTTAGTGAACCTCTTAGATATAAATGAATGAGTAGCACCACTATCAAATAACACATAAGCTGGCATTTCATTGACAAAAATGGTACCTGCCACGACATCGTTTGCATCATCTGCTTCTTCTTGGGTTATTGCAAACACACGAGCGTTGGGCTTATTCTCCCTTGGTTTGTTGGGGTTAGCATCAGCATTAGGCTTGGTACTTCTCTTCAATGGCTCGGGGCAATTAGCAATTCGATGCCCTAATTTCCCACAATTGAAACATGCTCCCGTCTGTCGGTGGCATTCTCCAGAATGACGATTATTACATTTGGGGCACATCTTTGGTTCTTGGTAAGTTGGGTGGGACGAAGCACCTTTGAAGGATCAACTGGACTGATTCAGTCTCTTGAATGGTGGCTTCCCCTGAGATAACTGTCCAGTAAGAGGTCGCTTATTCTTGTTCTCGTTCTCCCGACGCTTGATATCTATCTCAGCTCTTATGGCTGCTCCCATTAAATCAGCAAAGCTTGTAGGTTGGTAAACTGCTAAGGATGACTGGATACGGCTGATCAAACCCTTCTTGTATCTGTGCATCTTTAGAACTTCATCTGCCATGATTGTCGGGGCATAAGTTCCAAGGTCATTGAATTGGGAGGTGTAATCTACCACTGACATGTCTAGAGTTTGCGAGAAATTCTCAAACTCGCTCAGTTTCTGAAGTCTGACTTCTGCTTGGAAATACTATTTGAGAAAGACATCTCTGAATTGTTGCCAAGTGATTGCTCCGGCGGCTGTCAGGGTAGGTGAGACGGTTTCCCACCACTTGCTTGCCTTATCCTTCAGGAATGGCACTATCACCTCTACTTTAAGTGCCTCAGGTATCTCTAGCAGTCGTAGTTGGGTTTCCACGCTTTTCAACCAACTCTGGCTACTCTCAGGGTCGGCGTCTCCCTTGAACACTGGGCAACGGTTCTTACGAAGGGACTCATAATGATACTTGATCCCATTCTGTGCCGGTGGTGGTTGTGGCTGCTGATTACCGTTACCATTGGGGTTTCCCAAACCCTGGATAGTTGTTGCCACTATGGTGGCTATAGCTCAACTCTGCTAGTGCCATTCTGTAAGGAGTACAAAAAATAGGGGAATTACATGCCATCAACTCAATCCCAAACTCCACCTCACGGGCTGGTGGGAAGCATGGAATCTCATCAGGAAATAAATCGACAAACTCAGCAACTACAGGTATCTCCTCTATTCCCACTTCCTTCTTCTTTTCTGTCACATCTACAGCATAAATAAGATAACCCTCATTTCCATGCTCCAATAACCGAGACATCCGGATAGCAGATACCAACGGAACACGGGGACAAGAACCCTTCCCATAAAATGTCCAACGTTCTTTCTCATCGGTGTAAAAATATACTACCAGCTGATAACAATCAACAGTCGCACAATACCTCCTCAGCACATTAATCCCCACAATATAATCAAAATCCGTCATCTCCAAAATAATCATATCAGATCTCAGCTCGTAGCCCTCATAAGAAATAATATCATCTGATATCATAGATACAACTGATATATCAACTCCAGAGGGTGTCGAAACAGAAAGAGGCATAGAAAATGGAGACGAGCGCATATGATGCTCAACCACAAACCTCTTTGATATATATGTATGTGAGGTACCTGTATCAATAAGGATATAAGCAGGATAAGAACATAAATAACTTACCTGCTATCATCTACTCTCGTGCCTCCTCTGCCTGCTCTTGTGTCAAAGCATACACATGTGCTTGAGGCGGACCAGCTCCCTGCATACATGTTTGTCCTCCAGAAAGCCACGGTCTAAACTGTTGAGGCTGTCGTCCTCCTCTCCCTGAGGATCTACCTCTATCACTCCTGGGCTCTCGCTGTTCGTCACGACTAGGACACTGCCTCGCTATATGACCAGCACCGCCACACTCAAAACAGGTGATCTCGGTCTGTGTACATTGTCTGATCAGATGAGGTCCCCCACAACGAAAACATCTCACTGCTCTGGACTCCCCTCTCTACCTCTTAACAGACTGAGAACTGCCACCACGACTGTCAACACGTCGCGAATCAAATCGGCGCTTCCCAGATGAGGATGAAGAAGATCAACCCTTCTGATATTTAAAAGACTGTCCTTGTGGTCGCAATGATTCCCTAGTCGGCTATGATAATCGTCCCTGAGCCCCATACTCCTGCATAACCAACTTAGCCATCTCAGCCCTCGTCACTGCATCCTCAAATGATACCGGGTTATTTGATTGCACACGATCAAATAACTCTAACTTCAACCCTCTCAAGAAATGCCTCAACTTAGCATGAACATTTGTAGCAACATGTGGCATATATTTCAATAATGCAGAATATCGAGTTTCATACTCAGCAACAGACATACTTCCCCGTCTCAAATCCTCGAATTCCCTCTCTTTCTTTTGTCTGGCTGCTATAGAAAAATACTTATCAAGAAAACGACACTGAAACACATCCCAATCAATAGTACGGCCCTGGGCTCTCAATCCGGCCTCAGTCGTCTGCCGCCACAATAGTACATTCCTCGAAAGCTGAAATGTAGCCAATCTAAACAAGCAGACCTAGTACACGGAGCATTCGGAAATATATGCTCTATCCTCTGAAACCACTCATCTGATCGCTCGCCAGTCTCAGAACTATCAAATCTTGGCGGAAGATAACTGCTGAACTGTGTCAAAGTCAACTCACTAGGCAATAAAAACTGATATGCAGGTGTCTGTCCCATAGGAGGAGGTGGCAATGGATTCATCTGTCCAAACCCACTGTCAACCTCTTCTATTTCCTCGTGTGGATGTACCTGTTCTCTAGCTGCCATCACTGGAAATCAAATTTTTAATCATAACATTTAACAATTACAATCCAGTATTCATCGTAACACCTTTCGCAAGAAAGCACACGCAACTAAAGAACAATCAATCATATCGAAAAATCATCAATAACAAGTCAAATGCGCAGACATACGCAGATAATATCGTCATCCAACTCCCTCATCACAAACCCAACTCCTAACCATCCCAGACATCTAACATATGCTCTGAGGCCACCAATTGTGGCGCCCCAAACCTCGCCACGTAATCATACAACATGTGACGTCAAATGCATAAAAATTTTCTTTTCAACGACGTAATAATATAATGCATATACGACAAAATAGTGGAATCACCACACTATCTACGTCTGTGTAGAATAAACAGTATAATAAATACAAACATACAACTCAAATAAGACAATAAACTATATTGTCTCTATCTACTATCAACTACAATACAGTTTGACTAGATATACCTAGTCCTTCACCACTATCCTGCCTCATTGTATAGTCCTGTAACATGTCCAACAGAAACAGCCCCCGAAGGGTGAGCATACACAATAATCATCATCTCAATAGATAACAGTTATATTAACAACACCATAATATATAACTGAAATGATAACAGAAATACCTCCTTTGCGGTTTATGGACAATCAGCCATCAACAAACTCAACAACATCACACTGCAAAAATAACATCGTCGATACGTCGCACCCCAACTCCGGCGACAGCAATATCGTCGAACGAACAACAACATCGACGATACGTCGCACCCCAACTCCGGCGACAGCAATATCGTTGAACGAACAACATCAACGTGACGTCTCCAAACAACAACAGCCAAAAACATGAACAATAATAAACAACAGCAAATATAACATCAAATCACCCAATTACGGTGATTTACCATCGTTCAACACAATAGTATTTATCAATACTAAACAATAACAACGTATGTTCGTACATCAACACGTACCTGATAATCAAGTATATATAAAATCTGGCTATTTCTTTGATCCTGAGGCTTGTGATGTATCTAAATAATTTAACAACAATATCAGATCATTGTCACCGTATTAAAACAATCATAACGTGTAACGTACCGTACATTTTACTACTAAAAATTTGTGGAAAAATTTAAAAATTCCTTAAAGGAGTACTCAACCTTCAAAATCCAATGAAAATATACCGTTCATCCAAAATCTTTGCGACAAAATATGTCAAAAAAGTTGCTAAAGAAAGTTCTCGTTTCAAAAACATCATAAATCATAACGTGAAATAAAAGTATTTTGCGCATTGCATTAAAACTTCAAAACATGGCGGTCCTCGGGTTTAGCCTCCTGCTCAGTCCAAGTCAGCTCCTTGGGTCTCCACCCCTAGGCTCTTCATAAACATCCTCACCTACATCGATCAAGTCTAGTGACTCTAAAGACTCAACATGTATAAACTGGGAGTAACGAATAAAACGTAATAAAACCACATGCAACTTCAAAATAGGACATACATACTTGAAACTTGAACTTGCACTAAACTTGAACATACACACTGTAATGCTCGGAAATTAATCACTGTAATTGACGTTGATTGATTTATAATGTCATGTGATTATGAATGGACCAATCGGGATACCGAAAAGAGTATTTAAAATGAAAGTAGGGATTTTTGGTGCGAACCAAGACCGCACCCGCGGTCCCTACGACACAGCACCCGCGGTGTAGATGATGAAAAATGGATAGGATTGCCGTGGGGTGACCGCACCCGTGGTGCTTACGAGACCGCACCCGCGGTGCAGGACCGCACCCGCGGTGCAGCAACGACCGCACCCGCGGTGTTGCGTGTTGCGCGGAAAATGAGCCACCTCTTAGCATGCATGCATGCAAGGATATATATAAACCGTTCTTTCCTTCGAAATTAGTAGGAAAAGAATAGGAAAGCTCAGGGGAGGTTTGCGAAATCCTTACGCCTTTATATTTCAATCCGTCCATCTAATTTTGAATCCGACTTCGGTATTGAGTTCCTAGCGACGTAGGCTACAACTGGACGTAAGTTTTACTACGTTTTGACATGATTTAGAATTATGATATTGTCAGAATTGAATGAAATTCATATATGATGTTCTTGATATATTAGACATCGTAGAATCGAAGTCAGATTTAGAAACAGACTGATTATGGAATTATTATGAATTTTTAGGGTATATTGATATATACCGGACAGATTTGAATTATGATTGAATTATGGATTATATTGGATATAGGTTATGGATTGTAACTGTTATCTGGTGTTGTTGTATTGACGGGAATATTGAGATTGTTCAGTTATGCCGTCAATTTCGAATTAAATCCAGATTGACAGATTATTATGGAATTGACTGGTATATTGATATGAGATTGTTGGTATTGTCAGAACCAGATAGATTGTGAGTTCAGGACTTCGACTGAGCAGACACCGACGAAAGAAAGGTATAAGTCAATGTGGTATTGGGAGATGGACTTGAGTCGGTTTAGACTTGGGTTTCCCTAAATCACATACTTTATTTTATTGCATGGATATTTGCATTACATTGATTAATGTACTTGTTCTCTTGAATTTAGATGACAGGTATTAGACGAGTTATCTTGTGACAGAAGTGCCAGATAGTGGTGGTATCGCCACGGCACATTGCACGATGTCACAAGATAGGATGCTAGCGATAGAACTACAGTCCTTGACGGTTAGGTCAGGACACTGGATGTTTGGTTATATCGAGTAATGGAATCTATTACGGAATTTGATATAGGAACACCATATTTGGTTATATCGAGTAAAGGGTATTGGAATTCTTCTATTACGGAATTCGATATAGGAATACCAGGGCACTGGTTATATCGAGTAATAGAGATTATGGTTCCATACTTTACGGAATTCGATATAGGAATACCACATCTGGAAACCGGGATCCCTAGACTAGGATTGAGTCTAGTCTGAATTATGATTGATGTCGACAGTTTGATTTGATATTGTTTATGTTTCAGATTTTGATACATATTCATGTTACCTGATTACATGCTTTATATTGTTTATATGATTGCATGTTTCATTGATTTATACTGAGGATTATATTCTCACCGGTATATCCGGCTGTTGTCTTGTCTGTATGTGTACTTGACAACAGGTGGGACAGGTCCAGGGTCGAAGAGATGAAGAGCTAGATCGTGATTAGAGTGGTGGCACCGGACTTGGACTAGATGTAGGGTTAAACACTTGACTTTAGTTTTAAACCCTAGTTTGAATAAATGTTGAAATACATGATTTGTATTTTATATACTGATATGTATATATGTTGTATGTCACTACGTTCCGCATTTAAAAAAAAAAATTTAGACCCTGTTTTAATTGATTAATTAGTCCCAATGATGATTAAGAACTTGATTAGCGTCCGGGTCCCCACACACACATAACTTAGACGTGCCATAACGTAAAACTTTCATAAACATGCTTGCATGCTTGTACATACATGAACATATGTGAGCTTCATTATTTTTCGTAGAGGCATGTTTCAAAGCAAGTGACCCATAACATAAATCGCCTGATCGGACTAAACCACAATACTAGGCTGACAGGTAAGAATCCACTACCACATACATGCGATTCCCGTTCAGGCTTTAACGGGTGGATTGGTCCCCGTTCATGCTTTAACGCTTTCCAATCCTGATCAAACCCGTTCATGATTTAACGGGGTGGATTGGTCCACGTTTATGCTTTAACGCTTTCCAACCCCATACATAAATTTGGTCACAAGACATTTAGCATACCTCAAAAACTTGAAATATTTTCTTTGCACATCAACATACTTACTTGGTGTTGAGGGATTCATTGGATCTCACTTGGGGCCGCTACTGCACATACTAACATGAATTTAAATACTTAACTTGCATGTCTTAGACGTAGGTACCCGAGCTCACCACCAAAGTGAATAACTAGCTTATGACATTCTAGTTCGCTCCGGACTTGACCTCGTTTAATCATCGTACTAAACTATGACATAAAACCCCAAAACAAATCTTATATTATTAAATAAATAAATTTTAACCATCGTACTAAACCATGATATAGAACCCCGAAACAAATCCAAAAATTTTTTTTTTAAAAAAAAGAGGGGGGTACACGGACCTCATGTAGAGGTCAGTGTACGGGTCCGAGTAGGCACTAGAATTTTGTATATTTAAATGAAAATGGACACGGACTCCGTGCCGGGGTCCGAGAAGGGGTTCGGGTACTCTCTGTATTTGGAAATTCACGAAAATTCACTAACTTAATCATCCACCCTTTCAATCCAAGCCTAAGGACCATGAACCAATACCTCGAGACTCATCCTAGGATGCTATTACATTGATTCAAACCCATACAAACACCCCAAACGTCCCAAGCATCAACAAATAACTTCAATACAACAATAACCCGTAATTCGGCATCGTTTCGCTTACTACGACTTCTATTACATCCCAAGCCATTCCCGACCCAAACGAACCACCAAATATCACCTAAATACATACCATAACATATCTAAATGCAGTAGAACAAGCCCGGCAATACCCAACTAAGCCTGCAACAAATAACTTCAAAAACACATCAATACATAATTTTCTGAAAAAAAAAGAACAGTTTGAGCACTCCCACGAAAAACACCATAACTCACTCAATTTTTATCCAAATATTTCAAATTTACTATCAAATCGAAAGTATCAAAAAGTTCTACAATTTTTATTATGAAAGTTTTCTCATAATCACGACCAAAAAATCGCAATTTTAAAAATGACAGCAAAAACGATTTTTCAGATCCAAAAACCGTTTCAAAATTGATCCAACCAAATTTGCTCAAACCCTTACATAACATACACATGATTTCCATACGAGATATTTACTATGACAAGATTGATGTAGAAACGAAAGAATATACATGCTTTTTGATGGTTAGAAATACCAATATGACGATACTGACACGAGGAAAGATGCGAGGTTGATGCGGGAAGAACGTGACGCTGTTTTCTTTCAATAAAAATCACCGAAAGCTAGCTGGAAATTCAAAAGGGAGGGCGGCTGCTCAAGAGTGGAGGAACCCTAGGTTTTCTCTTTTAAAAATCTGAAAATAAAATGTTTATGTGTGTGTTGTGTGTTTTGGTGCATGTAAAAACATGCAAGTTTGTGTGAGTGTGTGTAATGTGTGTGTGTGTTTTAATTAGGAGTAATTGGTGCTAATTTAACTAATTAAAAATGCTAACAAAAGCTAACTCACACTAATTTAATCAAAATCCTCAATTAAAAAAAGTACAGACTAATTTTAACTTTTAAATCTTAAAACCACCTAATATTTAAATTAGGCTATAAAATGCTAAATTTAATCAATCATTTAAAATTTCCCAACCTTAACTCAAAATAAAAATACCGCATTTAAAAATTTTCAAACTCGTCATCGGTCTCTATTCCTCGATCCCAACTCGAATGATCGCCTGAAATATGAAACTTGAAAAACATTTTAACGGGCATCAAATAAACATAAATAATTTAAAATAATGTATTTAAATAAATCATGCCCCACTAAGACTCATTTTAAAATTAAATAAATGATTTAATAATTAAATAAATGCATGGGTTATACGTGTACTGAATTTGGACACTACATAACGGCCTCAACATATAATATCAAATAGCCCAACAACAATTAATTCAACAAAATATAAAACTCGATTATAAATTCTTATCGTCCAATAATTTAATATTTTTGTGTATTTAATTCACAATAATACTAACAAATACATCCTAATTAATTAACTTCAAATAATAGGGTATTTTACAACATCCGTCAAATTATGAAAATTTTATATCAACGTGTAGCTTATACTTCATAGACTCCGAATATATAATCAGAATTAATAACAATTGACAAACAAGTCTTCAATCTCAATCCAACGATTAAAATCCCTAATTATAATAAATTATAAATAATTCAAAATAAAATCACTATAATCTCCTCTACTTCGTTAAAATCATACACTATTCAACAATCTTCAATTTCAGTATGATTTAACAATTTATCAGGTTTATTCCAGAAATCGACGAATTTTAAACATCACCAAAACTATAAAATTCGAATTTCCAAAATCCGGAGTCGGTGCAACGTTGGAAGAACACAAAGTGGCCGAATTATTTTTCTCAAAAATTCTATGGTATGGCCGTGTGTTCCATGATTCATAGTCATGGACTTTCTGCTAACTGATTCTTAATCAATCATTAACCAATAATTATTGATTCTTAATCAATCATTAAGCAAATCCAATTTGCTTTTGGTCAAAAATTCTTCAAACTTTTGTTTAAGGTGGCCGAGAGCTTTATGGCAAAGGGAGGAAAGTGTTTTTCTTCAATTTTTGTGTGCAAAATTAAGTTTTTTAATTATGAGTCCTTGTGGTGTACATAGAGAGTGAGATTCCTAATCTAATTTGGAGTTTCTCTCCCACAAGGACTCTAATAATTTCATTATATTTAAACTCCCATATATTTAATATATAATGTATTTATTAACCTTTAATAATACATGATATAATAATATTATATACACGTATTTTATATCACCATATAAAATATCTACATGTATATGTATATTAAATTAAATCACAATTATTTAATTTATAAACTAACTCATTAGTTAATTTAATTCTAGACTCCTCTAGAATATTTATGAGAATTGGTGCATGTTAATAGTCATCACTACTAGCACAATCATTTAATTAGTAAATTCCAAATTCACTAAAAAATTGATTCCGAACTCATTATAATCCCGATCGACGATCCGAGAGCCCCGATGTACAAGGATACAAATCTTGTTCATACAATGAAAATCGAAAATTTCAAAGATCAAAATTTTCATTTACCAAATTTAGAACTTACAATATATGACAGTTATCATATTTGGCAGCTGCCAGTTTTAGTGAACTCCTTCACAAAACAAGCAGTTCCACTCTCCTTCCTTATTTAACAATCATGTCAACTTCCATTTTTTCCATCATATGGAATCAGCTCATAAACTCTTTTATAAGCTTCCTGTTTGATCTCCATCAAACTATAGTCGCCAAATTCCAACTCTTTGAAATTTGACTATCTCAACGGGAACACAGAATCCGATACTTGGGTGACCCTCAATGGTTCAGGGATACAGCTAGCTGTGGGTCCACATCTCTATGTGATTCAAAATAACATTTATTCTTATTTGGGCTTACCTTAGTTAGCCCCATTCTTTCATCAACACCTTGATCAAGAATGTCAGAATTCATTTCTGATTTGGCCCATCGGATCATGGTAAGAGCGTCTAGTTGCATCGCCCCATGATTACCCTAGGTATCACTGATAGTGTCTGCAAGAACCTTTAGTCATTGTTAGCGTACAATACGGTCCCTTCAACACATATATCCCGATCGAATCTACAACCATTGGTATATCGAGAGTTGCATATGAATTCGATAACGATGTGATTTATCTTTGAGTATTAATAGTGGCATGGCATGTGCAACTAGGAAAACACATTTCCCTAAAGCACATTTATTGCTCTGGCCAGAGACTCCTTGCACTATTAACTCATCAGATCACATAGGATATCTTCACCCGTAGGCGAACGGTGAATCCCCGAATACAATGCATTTGCTCCTACGTATTTCGAAACTGCACCCAACCTCGCCACCTGATGACCCTCGATGGAGTCGGTAAACGGATCAAAGTGCATGCTAGTACGTATAGCCCCTACATTGTCCCGGGTCAAAGGAATAATGGTGTACAACCATAACTGCGAACTATTCCACTCGATAAGTGGGAACCACTTGGAAAGTATGATGGAAGGTTGTTCATTGCATCATCATATGATCACTCATCTGTGTGAATGGACATCTCCATGCCCTTGCCAATGAAACATGGTGTTTACACCACCTATGCTAGTCTCAAGTTCGAGCGACCTTTATCCTAGTTTTAGGCGGCTGATTGGACTAGGAACCTGTTTAGAATATACGGTACACTTCCTAATGAGTTTCATGATCTTACGTTGTAACGCAGACCTCATGGTACCTATTGTATATTCAAGGACTTTATCTATGCAGCTTGCATGTATATACAGATAAAGTATAATGCTATAATCGAATAAAATCGTAACATATTATTAAACTAAAGATTGTTTTACATTAGAGTCAATAAAGCCCGAGCGACAAGTTGGCTTGCCGGGCACCTACTTTAACAATCTCCCACTTGCCCTATAGCCAACTACCCATAGATCTTAGACATGTTGCTTCGCGATGCTTCTCAAACAATGGTTCTGGCAGGGGCTTTGTTTAGTGGATCAGTAACGTTATCTGCCGAGGCGACTCTCTCTACCGAAATGTCTCCTCTTCCCACAATCTCTCGGATTATGTGGAACTTCCTCAGTATATGTTTGGATCGCTAATGAGACCTCGGTTCCTTCGCTTGCGCTACGGCACTGGTGTTGTCACAGTAGACCGGGACTAGATCAACTGTTTGAGGAATGACACCCAACTCTTGGATGAAATTCCTCATCCAAACACCCTCCTTTACTACATCCGATGCAGCTATGTATTCGGCCTCAGTGATTGAATCCGCTGTGGTGTCTTGCTTGGAACTCTTCCAAGAGACAACACCACCATTGAGCTTGAATACAAATCCAGAGGTCAATTTTGAATCATCTACATCTGATTGGAAGCTAGAATCAGTGTAGCCTTCCAATTTTATTTCTCCACTCCTATATTCAAAGAACAAACTCTTAGTTCTTCTCAAGTACTTAAGAATGTCCTTTACTACTTTCCAATGCAGTAGATCGGGATTCGACTTATATCGGCTTGCAACACTCAGTGCATATGCAATATCAGGTCGAATAGATATCATACCATACATTATACTACCTATGGCGGACGCATATGGATTGCGGCTCATGGTTTCTATCTTTTCATCAATCTTAGAGCACATAGACTTGGATATATTCACACCATGAGACATTGGGAGATATCCTCTCATGGACTCCTCCATAGAGAATCTCCTCAGTATGGTATCGATATATGAGCCATAGCATCCTTTTGATCTATCCTTATAGATCTGTATTCCTAATACATATGATGCTTCACTCATATCCTTCATGGAGAACTTACCAGCTAACCCTACTTTAGTTGACGTCAACATCCCTACATCATTCCCAATGAGTAAGTAGTATGTTATCAACATAAAGTACTAGGAATGTCACTGCACTCCCATTTAACTTTCTTGTATACACAAGGTTTCTCAAGATTTTTGGCAAAATCAAACTCTTTGATAGTGTTGTCAAATCTGAGTTTCCAGCTCCTTGATGCATGTTTGAGTCCATAAATGGATCTCTGAAGTTTGCATACTTTATGCTCACTTCCTACTAATGTGAATCCTTCAGGTTGAGACATGTAAATCTCTTCATTAATCTCCCCATTAAGGAACGCTGTCTTCAAATCCATTTGCCATATTTCATAGTCATACCATGCTGCTATGGCTAGCAGTATCCTAATGGACTTAAACATTGAGACTAGAGAAAAGGTTTCTTCATAGTCAACACCTTTCCTTTGAGTATATCCTTTTGCTACCAATCTAGCTTTGAAGGTCACCACCTTCCCATCCGCTCCAAGTTTCCTTTTGTAAATCCATTTGCATCCTACGGGAACAATTACCTTAGGTGATCTACTAAGGACCATACTTGGTTCGAATACATGGAGTACATTTCGGACTGCATGGCTTCAAGCCATTTAGATGAATCGGCATCAGACAATGCTTCCTTGAAATTTCATGGATCACATCCAGGAATGGGCTCACCTTGGCACTCTTCAAGAAGCAGGCTCAACCTATTAGGCGGCCTCGATATCCTTTTGGATCTTCTAAGAGCTTGTGTTTCTTTGATTGGCTGTTGGGATGTGGATTATGAATCTTGTGTAGTATGTGGTTCTCGAATCTCATCGAGTTCTATCATACCGCCTTTTCTATCCAATAGAAACTCCTTCTCTAACAAGGTGGCATTCCTTGAAACAAACACCTTTGTTTCACTGGGATAATAGAAGTAATATCCAATAAAGTTATTTGGATATCTGACAAAGTAGCACACATTGTTTCTACTATCCAATTTGTCTCCCACTGCCTACTTCACATAAGCAAGGCATCACCATATTCTTAGATAAGAATATTTGGGAGGCTTTTCCATCCATATCTCATATGGAGTTTTATTCACTGCCTTTGTATGGACTTGATTCAACAACCTTGCCGCTGTTTCAAGTGCATATCCACAAGGGGATGGCGGCAACTCTCTGAATGCCATCATAGATCGGACCATGTCCATCAATGTCCGATTATGATCTGACACACCATACAACTGGGATGTGGCAGGCGGAGTCCACTGTGAGAGAATCCTATTCTCGTTAAGGTAGTCTTGAAATTCAGTACTCAAGTATTCTCCACCTCGATCTAATCGTAGTGTTTTAATATTTTTTCCTTATTGTTTCTCTACTTTTGCTTTGAATTCTTTGAACTTTTCAAAGACTTCAGACTTATATTTCATTAAATACACATACCCAAACCTCGAATGGTCAACGGTAAAGTAATGAAGTAGAAATGGCCAAATCTCGTGCTAACACTTAGCGGGCCATACACATCTGTATGGATCAAATCCAACAGATCATGTGCACGTTCCACTTTCCCTAGGAAAGGATCCTTGGTCATTTTTCCTTTCAGACAACACTCACACGTCTCTAGAGAGTTTATGTCTGACGAGTCAAACATGCCCTCTCCCACTAGCTTGTGGATCCTTCTTTGGGAAATATGTCCTAGCCTAACGTGTCACAAATGTGCTTAGTTTAGACTATCTTATTTTCTTTTGGTTGTTGTGGAAAGTATGTTTACTTGGACATTCACTTATCATTGCCAAAATATTTCCGGCCCAGATAATTTCTTATGTCCAGAATTCTTGCAGTGAAATATACATGTTCTAAATTATCGGGACTTGTCAAATTACAGGCCCACCACCTTCTCATTAGGCCCAATCATACTTACACCATGCTCATGGGCAAGAGCCCCATCTTGCATGCGTGTAGTCATGTGTTCCTTGAAAGTGGAGTGCATCATTATGTGAGTTTCATACACTATGTAACTCTTGCATGTGTATTTGAATGTCAACAGCATTCAAAATTTTCTCAAATTGTATCTACAGTTCATTTGACATAGAAGCAAGCATATTACACTTCACCTTGCATCCTATGGTCCTACCATCTTGCATGCTTTGTCAGTTCAGCAAGACTAACATTAGTGTGTATGCTATTTTCTCCGAATTTTAGAAAAATTTTCCCAACCAATCTTGAAAATTAGTGTTCGGTTAGCTTGTTTTAATGATATAAATGGATTACGTGAAGAAATCGTAAATATACTGATATAGAAACAGAATAAACATTACAGACTATTTTAAAATATTTTGTAAGACGTAAAATATGGAATTTTGTTTTTAAGAATTTCCTCCCACTATTTTGACATTTTCACCACCCTCTGATGAAAAACGGGAAATCAAATTTCCTTAGGGAGTACGCAAGGCCCAATTGAAAAATTATGATCACGAATAATATCAGCCAATCATAACTTCCAAAGGTAGAGCCCAATTGCAACTCCTTGCAACCCTTACGTAATTTTGCCTCACGTTTGAGGAGGGTCCAATAATATGATCCCCTTTCTCTTCACGTGACGAGCCCGACCCATCAATGTTGAACCTTAGTGGACGATCGCCATGAGATCCCCCAATAATATGAGCCGAAGTCATGGGAGTTCCACGTAGTTCAAATCAAATATGTCAGTGGAAGTCACAACTTTCCGGCGTCCAGGCCTCCCCAATAATATGAGCCAGACACTGACCGCGGGTAGCGTTCATCATGCAACCACCGTTGATGGAAGGCAAGGAATTATTAAACTTTCTTTTAATTATCCTTTTAATGGGCTTGATTTGAATTTTGAATCTCATCCAAAATGAGGGATTTTAATTTTAAGAATTTGTCTCATCATTAATTTTTAAAAACTTGTGCCATGATTGTTTGTATGATTGCCGGATTCATGCAACTCTTGTCATCATATTAATAATAACGCATATACAGATTATTTATAAAATATCACGTACATTATAAATAATAAAGGATGATCGATAACCGAGAGCTAATTGATCCGTACGAGCCACATACGGATCCATGTCCATAGCCTAGGGAAATGCATGGATGAAAATGCAACTATTACATAAGCTTCCAAAATTTACATGTCTTCGATCTTCAAAACTCTTTTCGAGGATCTCGGGCCCACCGTCTTCAAATCTTGATCTCCCACTAATTCTAATATTTACATTAAATATCCATGGCACATTGGGATACAAATTTAGGAGGTGATAACAGACCATAAACCAGGTCCACTTTTAATTATCAAATAATCAAAATTAAAACACGTAAAATATCCTAACATACACCTAGCACATTGGTCATGGCTCTCGATCATCCTTTCAACATATAATATCATATATTATATAAATCCGATAATATTACATATAATCAATAAATCGTGTATCTCGTAATTTATAAATAACGCCATAATTATCAAATTAAATAAACACTTTTATTTAATTTCAAATAATTAAATTTCTTGTAAAACACCTTTTACCATAAATAATTAAAATCATATTTCAATTATTTATTTTATAAGAAATTGATTTTATAAAAAGTTATTGTAGGGGTAAAATCGTCCGTATTTTCATAAAATATCAATTTAACCCAAAATTTAAAAAAAAATCAGAAAATTGCCCCCGGCCCGAACAATTCAAGCCCACGACCCAGCGGGGGGCCCGAGACGTTCCCGGGCACCCGCCTGCTGCCCGATCAATCGGGCGCTGGCAGGCGCAACTGTGCGCGCGGCCATCCATGCGGCGCCTGCGCATGCGTCGCGCACGTCGTGCGGCTGACGCCCGCGCGGCTGCCCAGAACAGTTCCGAGCAGACCCAAAATTATTATTATTATTTTTTTCAAAAACAGATGTTTCAAAAATAATTTTTTTATAGGGGCGTTTTTCATAAAAATTCTTACGCGGTTAGAAATAATAAACTCAACACAATTTAAATAAAACACACGATTGAGAATAACCGGCTCTAATACCACTGTTGGAACATCGAATTCTCGCACCAAAATCCGGAGTCGGTGCAACGTTGGAAGAACACAAAGTGGCCGAATTATTTTTCTCAAAAATTCTATGGTATGGCCGTGTGTTCCATGATTCATAGTCATGGATTTTTTGCTAATTGATTCTTAATCAATCATTAAGCAATAATTATTTATTCTTAATCAATCATTAAGCAAATCCAATTTGCTTTTGGTCAAAAATTCTTCCAACTTTTGTTTAAGATGGCCGAGAGCTTTATGGCAAAGGGAGGAAAGTGTTTTTCTTCAATTTTTGTGTGCAAAATTAGGTTTTTTAATTATGAGTCCTTGTCGTGTATATAGAGAGTGAGATTCCTAATCTAATTAGGAGTTTCTCAGCCACAAGGACTCTAATAATTTCATTATATTTAAACTCTCATATATTTAATATATAATGTATTTATTAACCTTTAATAATACATGATATAATAATATTATATACACATATTTTATATCACCATATAAAATATCTACATGTATATGTATATTAAATTAAATAACAATTATTTAATTTATAAACTAACTCCTTAGTTAATTTAATTCTAGACTACTCTAGAATATTTATGAGAATTTTTGCATGTTAATAGTCACCACTACTAGCACAATCATTTAATTAGTAAATTCTAAATTAACTAAAAAATTGATTCCGAACTCATTATAATCCTGATCGACAATTCGAGAGAGCCGGTGTACCAAGGATACAAATCATGTTCATACAATGAAAATCGAAATTTCGAAGATCAAAATTTTCATTTACCAAATTTAGAACTTACAATATATGATAGTTACAATATTTGGCAGCTGCTAGTTTTAGTGAACTCATTCACAAAACAGGCAGTTCCACTCTCCTTCTTATTTAGCAATCATGCCAACTTCTATTTCTTCCATCATATGGAATCAGCTCATAAACTCTTTTATAAGCTTCCTGTTTGATCTCCATCAAACTACAGTCGCCAAATTCCAACTCTTTGGAATTTGACTATCTCAACGGGAACACAGAATCCGATACTTGTGTGTCACTCAATGGTTCAGAGATAGAGCTAGCGGTGGGTTCACATCTCCATGTGATTCAGAATAACATTTATTATTATTTGGGCTTACCCTAGTTAGCCTCATTCTTTCATCAACACCTTGATCAAGAATATCAGAATTCATTTCTGATTTGACCCATCAGATCATGATAAGAGCGTCTAGTAGCATCGCCCCATGATCCCCTAGGTATCACTGATAGTGTCTGCAAGAACCTTTAGTCATGGTTAGCATACAGTACGGTCCCTTCAACACATATATCCCGATCGAATCTACAACCATTGGTATATAGAGAGTTGCATATGAATTCGATAACGATGTGATTTATCTTTGAGTACTAATAGTGGCATGGCATGTGCAACTAGGAAAACACCTTTCCCTAAAGCACATTTCTTGCTCTGGCCAGAGACTCCTTGCACTATTAACTCATCAGATCACATAGAATATCTTCACCCTTAGGCGAATGGTGAATCCCCGACTACAATGCATTTGCTCCTACGTATTTCGAAACTACACCCAACCTCGCCACCTGATGACTCTCGATGGAGTCGGTAAATGGATCAAAGTGCATGCTAGTACGTATAGCCCCTACATTGTCCCGGATCAAAGTACTAATGGTGTACAACCATAACTGCGAACTATTCCACTCGATAAGTGGGAACCACTTGGATAGTCCGAGGGAGGGTTGTTCAGTGCATCATCATATGATCACCCATCTGTGTGAATGGACATCTCCATGCCCTTGCCAATGAAACATGGCGTTTACACCACAGATGCTAGTCTCAAGCTCGAGCGACCCTTAACCTAGTTTTAGGCGGCTGATTCGACTAGGAACCTGTTTAGAATATACGGTACACTTCCTAATGAGTTTCATGATCTTACGTTGTGACGCAGACCTCATGGTACCTATTGTATATTCAAGGACTTTATCTATGCAGCTTGCATGTGTATACAGATAAAGAATAATCTCATAATTGAATAACGTCGTAAAATATTATTAAAATAGAGATTGTTTTAAATTAGAGTCTATAAAGCCCGAGCCACAAGTTGACTTGCCGGGCACCTAGTCTAACAAATATATCTATTTATAAGACCAGTTTATAAATTTTCCCTTTCACTTTTAAGTGTTCTAAGTTATTTTTGTGCCTCACATATGTTTTTTTTCAAGGATAACAGAAATATATTAATTGCAAATTATTATGATACATTTTTCGATAATACGTACCTTAGAGATTATGATGAAAAAACAAAATCTTAATTCAGGGTCGAAACCTATTTTTTATTTCATACATTTAACTCTTTTTAATGTAAACAGTGATGTAACAAGGATTTTATAATCCGATGGGAAAAAACGTGGGGAAATTATATTTCTAATGGATAAAATATAATACTTTTATTATTTTCAATGCCTAAAATTTGAAGTTTACCCCCTATAAGGTTCTAACTTATTTAGGTTTGTCTGGCTTTAAAATTTGAAATGCTTCCATTTAAAGAGGAGGCCGTGGTATCTTGGAAAATATATTGTCAACAACTGAACACTAGGTCAAGACAATAACCTTTTTTGTTCAACATATTTCATTCCTTGTAATCTTTCACCAGGGTGATACACTCGACTACTCGGGATCCCAGGTCTTCATGTGGCTGGAAGTCAAAAAGTGGTTGTTGCAATATGTCAAAACCTTCTAATGGTAAACTGATCTTCCCTACTACGATCTAAACTAGTTTTATACCTTGGACGTGAGGATTCATAATTCACCACTTTTGTGCGATATAACTCTAGAAATTTAAACCTACGTGCGTGAGGATTCATAATTCACCACATTTGTGCGATATAACTCTTGAAATTTGAACCTACGTGGCACTTTTCATTTTGGACGGAATGTGCCTTATACTTGCCAACCTTGAAGATAGTCATACAAGTTAAAGGACAAATTGTTTTCTTATTGCATCTTATTTCCTCTTAGAAGCATAGGTCAGACCAGAATATGCAAGATATCATGGTACTGAGCCTGATCTGGAACCTTAGTGAATTTATTTTTCCTTGAGACATCAATTATACGAGAGGCATGTCATTCGACCCCTTGAATCTTTCGAAAGATCCAGTCTCTTTGGAGGAACTGAAGGTGAAAGAGACCAAGAACGAGGGCCTAGCTATGGCTGCCTGGTTATTTAGGCTTTTATTCTCAGGCAGCTGTAAAGGGTAAAAGTCATGTACAGAATCTTCTTGATCACATCTCAGATCCCTTCCTGTATAATTTGATTTCAACACTGAATCTCTTAAGACATAATGTAAATTTTACATCAAGAAGTCACCAATATCTGTGATGAGTGCAATTATTGCACTTTTATTACTTATATTTAATTTGGAATTTTGTGATTCTTGAGCAGGTTTTATACGATTTGTTGTTGTAGTTTGGAAGCTTAGGATGAGAGTTTGGAGTATTAAAATGTGTTAAATTGGAAAGTGAAAAAGATACAAAAATACAGAAGCTTCAGCACACCCGCGCTTATATAACTTGCGTGTTTTCTTGATTGCTCGCAAGCGCACGACGTCAAATTATAGTAAAATGTATTTTTAAGTACAAGTGTCGATCCCATGATGACTGTGTATATAAACGTATATAAGTTCTTGTGATTAAAATAGTCTTGACTTTATTTAGAATAATTAATTAAAATATTTGTTTGCTAGAATAACTAAATTGAAAATTGATTTACATATATATAACACTAAATTGTAGCAAATAACAATGGAATAAAAGATCTAGAGGTCCGATTTCACGCAACCGTCCACCATGTGTAACTTCTTGTAGCTGTTTTATAAAAATCCTTCTTATTCATTAGCCAAGAATCCTATAATTATCTACTACCTCTCCCAAGTGTTAAGTTGATAATAAATATCTAAAAATGGATTGTGACGTCTCCATCAACAATCTACAATTAAATAACACATCAAACACTAGATTATCTATGGACTTCAATAGCATTATAGGCCTCACGAACTCTATAAATACCATTGACGTATTTTTCCCCTTTCTTGTTTATAATTTCCTCTTCCGAGTGATAAATTTTTATTGCCAATAAATTAAAAGCTTTGAGATTAGAACAATACAAATGAATATGAAGAACTTAAATAGCTTAGTTCATAAATTCCAACACATGGTTTCTAGTTGTGTTTCGTCTTTTCTCTAGAAATAAAAATTAGTTCATAATAACACAAGCAAACTAACAAACATGGTTCTAAAACAAGACATATCAAATGAAAAACAAAAGAAAGAAGAACTTAGAACAAGAGTTTGATGTGTTGATTCCATCTCCGGAGTTGTGTAAAAAATTTCCCAAAAACTTGATGAACTTGGGTCTTCAATCTTCTTGAAGCAGCCTCCATTCATTCCTTGGCTCCCCAATACCCTAGATGGTAAAAATATTATGTATTTTATATTCTCACACAATCCCTAATTCGCAGCACAATCAAATCTTGGACTTCCATGCGCAGCACACCAAAATATAGATTTTCCGGATTCTGACTTGCAAGGACCGCGGGTGCAATATTTAAATATAAGAGTAGGTGTTGTAGAGGCTCGAAATTCGTATTTGAATATAAGAGTAGGTGTTGTAGAGGCTCGAAATTCGTATTTAAATCCATGCGCAGCACACCAAAATCAGCTACTGGAGTGTGAGTGGGAGTGTGATGTGTTTACCAACACGGGTCCGGTGTAAATATAAGAGTAGGTGTTGTAGAGGCTCGAAATTCGTATTTGAAAATTTGCGGAAAAACATAAAATTTTCTATTTAAATAAATAAAATGTCTCATTCATAAAATATACTGATAAAAAGATTCAATATTTAAAGTAGCAGCGGAAGTAAATAATGTTTTCAAAATAACAACTTAAAATAATTCAACGAAATAAAACTGAGTTTGGAGTAAAAATAGTAAGTGCTGAAAATGAGGTCCTCGAGTTTCTACTACTGCCGACCCAAGATGGCTCACTGGTCCCCGCCCTCGGTCCTGACCTCATCAGTACCTGCAACAATCAAGTCTAGTGAGCCTAAAGACTCAGCATGCATATATTGTGAATAATAAGTAAAATATATATTAAAGTTTCATGCCATGTAAAGATATCATATCGTAAATGGTAAAGTGAAAATCGTGTAATGAATAATTATAAATACGTGCATAACTGAACTGAAAATCGTAAGTGAAATTGTAGTGACCCGTTCCAGAATCACCTACTAATCAAGAACTAAGCATGCAATTAACTTAATTAATAACAATCAGAGATAATAGCGGAAAAGGTCAACAAAATATAGTTATACAACTCCATCGAAAATCCATAACAACTCAGAATGAAAAGAAAGTATACGGTACAACCATATCGAATCAAAGAGTACTGAATAAATAACTCCACCGGCTACTCAACGTCCTCCTCCTCCTCCTCCTGAGCCATCCAACCTGAGGCCTGCCCCGTGGGAATGGGGTGTCCAAGATAAACAAAACCGAGGACGTGAGCGATAAGAACGCCCAGTACAAAAGCATGAGTATACAAGCCTATATGAAATGCACATGCTATGATATGATACCAGGGTAGTCAAGAAACAGGAGTAACAAAGGATCTCAAAATGCTCAGTCTAGAGGCGCCAAGTGGATAGTGCCGCGCGGTACTCCTCTGGGTCACTGCATCCACTACAAGAACAGACGTGGACCTAAAATGTCCCGGATCACCGAAGCCCTCCGGACCCGTCGGCCACTGTGTACTCTCGGTGTCCATGCGTCCACAAGGCAAGACAGGGCTGAGCGGCCCCACAAGATATAGCTTATCTCGAAAGAGATACAGCTCAACAGTAAAGGCTATCTCGAAGGAGATACGGCTCAACATGAAATGCAACATGCATCATAAAACGTGACATAATAGCATGCATCATATGACATATATCAATGCACCACATAATCATGCAACACATATAAGGATGTATACTCGACCAGGATATCTCGGATAGTACTTTCGTACCTCTATCACAGCAAGCCTAGCCTTACGCAACACCGCTAATCAGGTCTAGAACAAGCCTACGCATCAAAAGCATACCCAATGAACAATACTACCATGCTCGACTAGCAAAACCAGTAATACCAAAGGTTTAGGGTTTACCTTCGTCCGTCGACAGCCCTTTGATGTCGATTGCCTCGTAACTCAGGCGTCGCTACGCTACCAATCCTGGCAGCTCTTGGCTATCGCTCGACCGACAAC
Organism: Primulina eburnea; assembly: GCF_022965805.1. Taxonomy (NCBI): domain Eukaryota; kingdom Viridiplantae; phylum Streptophyta; class Magnoliopsida; order Lamiales; family Gesneriaceae; genus Primulina; species Primulina eburnea. Next base: position 30,079,330 of record NC_133103.1, on the reverse strand, counting down.
TAACCCTAGAAACCTTCCAAACCTCTCAAATATGAGACACAACTCAAGAATTTGCAATGCAAAATGAGGAAATCCGAGCACTATTTATAGGTTATGTTCGGATCCACCGAACCTACTTCGGAACGTCAGAACTCCTACGTGTCCATCGGCTCTTGACACCTCATGATCGGATCCACCGAACCTACACTTCGGATCATCCGAACTTGCATGTAAACTGACGTGTCGATCAACTCTTGACACCTCATGATCGGATCCACCGAACCCACTTCGGATCGTCCGAACTCTTCGGTGCTACCGAACCATCTTCGGTCCGTCCGATCATGACCACGGTCAAAATTACACATTAAACCTTCTTAATCACCATTAATCCGTTAATTACCCAATTTGGAATTCGGGCTACCACATTCTCCCCCCCTTAAAAGATTTCGTCCTCGAAATCAGGCTTAGAGGATGAAAAAAACGAAATAACAACATCGTTATTACATCTCAATTGTTGTTGAATACAACTGATATTTCGATTACAACTAAAAACACAAACATAAACAAAGTATAACTCAAAAGAGCTCTGGATGCTCCGAACGCATACGACTCTCTAGCTCCCAAGTGGCTTCTTCAGTGCCTCTGCACTGCCACTGAACTAAGACAAGAGGAATGATCTTATTCCGCAACACCTTGTCTTTGCGATCGAGGATCCGCACTGGTCGTTCCACGTAAGACAAATCCGAATTTAGTTGAACTTCAGAGGGATACAAGATGTGAGACTCATCTGCTACGTATCGTCTCAACAAAGATACGTGGAACACATCATGAATACTTGATAGGTACGGCGGCAATGCAAGTCTGTAAGCCAAATCTCCCACGCTTTCCAATATTTCAAATGGACCAATAAATCTCGGAGACAGCTTACCCTTGAGACCAAATCTCAAAATCCTGCGAAAAGGCGAAACTCGGAGAAACACTTTCTCACCTGGCTGAAAATAAAGAGGTCGCCGCTTGGTGTTCGCATAACTAGCCTGTCGATCCTGAGCGATCTTAATCCGTTTCTTGATTATTGCAACCTTATCAATAGCTTGCTGGACTAACTCCGGTCCCTCAACATGTCGTTCCCCAACTTCATCCCAAAATAATGGAGTACGACAACGTCGCCCATACAACGCCTCAAATGGTGCCATACCAATACTACGATGATAGCTGTTGTTGTACGCGAACTCAATCAAAGGCAAATGATCCTGCCAAACGGTTCCGAAATCCATCACACAAGCTCGCATCATATCCTCAAGTGTACGGATAGTCCTCTCCGTCTGACCGTCGGTCTCTGGATGATAAGCTGTACTTAAACTTAGGGACGTACCCAATACCGCCTGGAAACTACCCCAAAATCGTGAGGTAAAACGAGGATCTCTGTCACTGACAATACTAACTGGCACCCCATGCAAACGTACAATCTCTTGAATGTACAATCGAGCCATACGATCGAAAGTGAAATCACGGTTATATGGCAGAAAATGAGCAGACTTGGTGAGTCGATCCACCACTACCCAAATAGCATCACTATTCCTCGAAGATAATGGTAAGTGAGTAAAGAAGTCCATCGCGATATGCTCCCACTTCCATTCGGGAATAGGTAAGTTCAACAATAATCCTCCCGGTCGACGGTGCTCTGCCTTAACTTGCTGACAAACAAGACACTTGGAAACAAACTGATAAACGCTGCGCTTCATCCCTTTCCACCAAAATCGTGTCCTCAAATCTTTATACATCTTGTTGCTTCCCGGATGGACACTCAACTTGCTTCGATGAGCCTGAGCCAAGATTTCTTCCCTCAAAGTATCATCCTCTGGTACCACCACCCGATTAGACAAACACAAAAGACCATTAGACTGATAATGGAAATTGCTATCTCCACCAACCAATCGGGCTAATCTCTGAGTCTTGAGATCAGACATCTGTGCATCTCGAATCCGAGCGAACAAAGCTGGCTCAGATAAAATGGTAGCAACACGAATGCTCTCCATACCTTTCCGATGTTTGAAATTAAATCCCAATGAACAACAATCCTGGATAGTACTAATCATAGCACTGGTCTGAAGTGCAGAGATTCTCACCTTGCGACTAAGAGCATCGGCTGTGAGATTCGCAGAACCTGGATGGTATTTGATCTCGCAGTCATAATCTTTAAGTAGATCCATCCAACGACGTTGTCTCATGTTCAACTCAGCCTGAGTGAACAGATACTTCAGACTCTTATGATCAGTAAAAATTTCAAACTTAACCCCGTACAAGTAATGACGCCAGATTTTTAGCGCAAACACAATAGCAGCTAATTCTAGATCATGAATAGGATACTTTTCCTCGTGAGGTTTCAACTGTCTGGAAGCATAAGCGATCACATGACCATTCTGCGTCAACACACACCCTAAGCCTTGAAAAGAAGCATCGGTGTAAACACTGAAACCATCAGATCCTGACGGTAACGCCAAAACAGGTGCAGAAGTCAGAAGTCGACGAAGCTCTCTGAAACTATCTTCGCACTCAGATGACCACTCAAATGGAACATCCTTTCGAGTAAGTTGCGTCAATGGTCTAGCTACCTGAGAGAAATTCACGATGAAGCGACGATAATACCCTGCCAGACCTAGAAAACTACGGATCTCAGCCACCATCGTCGGACGTGACCAATTCAGCACTGCCTCAATCTTGCTAGGATCCACAGAAATTCCTTCCTTGGAAATCACATGACCAAGAAATACTACACGATCAATCCAGAACTCGCACTTACTCAGCTTAGCATACAATTGCTTCTCGCGAAGAATCTGCAACACAATCCTCAAGTGCTGGATATGCTCTTCCACACTGTGAGAATAAATCAAGATATCGTCGATGAAAACCACAACAAACTGATCTAAAAAATCCCGAAAGACTCGGTTCATCAGATCCATGAACACCGCTGGCGCATTTGTCAATCCGAATGGCATAACTAGAAACTCGTAATGCCCATATCGAGTACGAAATGCAGTCTTGGAAATATCATCATCTCTAACTCTCATCTGATGATAACCCGATCGCAAGTCAATCTTGGAGTAAACAGAGGTACCCTGAAGCTGATCGAACAAATCATCGATACGAGGTAATGGATACTTGTTTTTGATCGTCACTCGATTCAGCTGGCGATAATCAATGCACAATCGCATAGATCCATCTTTCTTCTTGACAAACAAAACTGGAGCTCCCCAAGGTGAAACACTCGGGCGAATATAACCTTTATCAAGAAGATCCTGCAATTGCTGCTTCAATTCTCTCATCTCTGACGGAGCAAGACGATAGGGGGCACGAGAAATCGGTGCAGTCCCTGGCATTAACTCAATGCCAAATTCCACCTCTCTAACCGGAGGAAAACCAGGAATCTCATCTGGGAAAACATCAGGAAATTCACAAACCACTGGAATATCATCTATACCAACACTACCTGTGGAGGAGTCAATCGCATAGATGAGGTAGCCTTCCCCGCCCGCCTCTAAAGCACGACAGGCTTTCAGAGCAGATACCACTGGCAGCGGAGGTCGCGCTCCCTCACCATAGAAAAACCAACTAGAGCTCTCAGTCGTACGAAACTGAACAAGCTTCTGGTAACAATCCACGGTAGCTCGGTAGGTAGTCAATAGGTCTATACCTAGAATACAATCAAAATCTTCCATCTCCAAGATCATAAGATTCGCAATCAATTCGTTACCCTCAAAATCTAAGGGACAACCCATCACTAGACGCTTTGCTAACACCGAATGACCCATCGGGGTAGAAACGGAAAGAATGACGTCTAGAGAAACATATGGTAACTTATGACGCTTAACAAATCGTGCAGAAATGAATGAATGTGATGCTCCGGTATCAATAAGAACAACAGCAGGAATACCGCATAAACGAAAAGTACCTGCTATGACTCTCTCTGTCTCATCTGCAGCCTGATCCTGGTTCAGCGCAAAAACCTGACCTTGGGCACGAGGTCGAAGATTTGAACTACCCACTGCCTGACCCTGCCTCCTCTGCTGAACAGTCGTCTGAGATCCGGAACCAGATCCTACTCCACCTCGCAACTGAGGACAATTCTTCTTGAGATGACCCATCTCTCCGCACTGAAAACAAGCTCCCGCGGCTGATCGGCATTGCTCCGATGGATGGTTCTTCCCACAATGCACACAAGAAACCTTCTTCTTACCAAAGCGGAAAACACCGCTAGACCGTGATCCAGATCCAGAAGAAGAAGAACCAGATTTCTTGAAAGATTGAGATCGAGGGCTCAAAGTACTCGGAGGTCTAGAAGAAAGAATAGCCCTACCACGCTGGAGACTGATCTCTGCCTGGCGACACCGGTTCACTAATCCATCATACGAAGTAGGATTATCACAGACAGTGACTCGATCAAAGATCTCCTGGTTAAGACCCTGGAGGAAATGGTCATACTTGGCCTCAGAACTGCCACTGATATGAGGGGCAAAGGGTAACAACTCGAAGAACTTCTGCTGATATTCATCAACAGACATACTCCCCTGATTAAGATTCAGGAGCTCAATCGTCTTTGCCTGGCGAAGGGCTGGAGGAAAATACAGCTGCATGAAAGCTGCACGGAAATCGGCCCAGATCACCCTACCCTGAGACTGGACTATCGGCGCAGAAGTCGATCGCCACCACTTGCGCGCACGGCCCTCGAGAAGAAAACTAAGGGTCTCCATCCTCTGCTCCTCGGTGCACTGGAATGCACGGAAACAACTCTCCATGCGCTCTAACCAATCCTCAGCATCATCGGGAGTCTCACCGCCGACTAAAGGCTTAGGCCCCATCTGAATGAAACGGTGCAAATCAAAACGCCTAGGACCATCCCGACGATGACGATGTTCACGATGACGCCTACGATCGTCCTGGTCACCCCAACGACCTACACTTCCCTGACTACTCTCATCACCAAAGTGGTCAGCCATCGCTACAAGATAGAATGGGAAAAATGGTAAAATGGTCAACGAAAATCCCAAAACAGAATCTATATCCCAAAATCGTAAGCATGCTCTGATACCATAAATGTAGTGACCCGTTCCAGAATCACCTACTAATCAAGAACTAAGCATGCAATTAACTTAATTAATAACAATCAGAGATAATAGCGGAAAAGGTCAACAAAAGATAGTTATACAACTCCATCGAAAATCCATAACAACTCAGAATGAAAAGAAAGTATACGGTACAACCATATCGAATCAAAGAGTACTGAATAAATAACTCCACCGGCTACTCAACGTCCTCCTCCTCCTCCTCCTGAGCCATCCAACCTGAGGCCTGCCCCGTGGGAATGGGGTGTCCAAGATAAACAAAACCGAGGACGTGAGCGATAAGAACGCCCAGTACAAAAGCATGAGTATACAAGCCTATATGAAATGCACATGCTATGATATGATACCAGGGTAGTCAAGAAACAGGAGTAACAAAGGATCTCAAAATGCTCAGTCTAGAGGCGCCAAGTGGATAGTGCCGCGCGGTACTCCTCTGGGTCACTGCATCCACTACAAGAACAGACGTGGACCTAAAATGTCCCGGATCACCGAAGCCCTCCGGACCCGTCGGCCACTGTGTACTCTCGGTGTCCATGCGTCCACAAGGCAAGACAGGGCTGAGCGGCCCCACAAGATATAGCTTATCTCGAAAGAGATACAGCTCAACAGTAAAGGCTATCTCGAAGGAGATACGGCTCAACATGAAATGCAACATGCATCATAAAACGTGACATAATAGCATGCATCATATGACATATATCAATGCACCACATAATCATGCAACACATATAAGGATGTATACTCGACCAGGATATCTCGGATAGTACTTTCGTACCTCTATCACAGCAAGCCTAGCCTTACGCAACACCGCTAATCAGGTCTAGAACAAGCCTACGCATCAAAAGCATACCCAATGAACAATACTACCATGCTCGACTAGCAAAACCAGTAATACCAAAGGTTTAGGGTTTACCTTCGTCCGTCGACAGCCCTTTGATGTCGATTGCCTCGTAACTCAGGCGTCGCTACGCTACCAATCCTGGCAGCTCTTGGCTATCGCTCGACCGACAACTAACCCTAGAAACCTTCCAAACCTCTCAAATATGAGACACAACTCAAGAATTTGCAATGCAAAATGAGGAAATCCGAGCACTATTTATAGGCTATGTTCGGATCCACCGAACCTACTTCGGAACGTCAGAACTCCTACGTGTCCATCGGCTCTTGACACCTCATGATCGGATCCACCGAACCTACACTTCGGATCATCCGAACTTGCATGTAAACTGACGTGTCGATCAACTCTTGACACCTCATGATCGGATCCACCGAACCCACTTCGGATCGTCCGAACTCTTCGGTGCTACCGAACCATCTTCGGTCCGTCCGATCATGACCACGGTCAAAATTACACATTAAACCTTCTTAATCACCATTAATCCGTTAATTACCCAATTTGGAATTCGGGCTACCACAGAAATGTTTGCTCGATAGAGCCCTGTCATGAAATAGCATATAATAATTTTCTATTGAGAATATGTTCTACGCAAGTGACCCATAACATGAACTGAATCGTCTGATCAGACTAAACCACAGTATACTGGGCGGTAGAGATCATCACAGCCCTTGGACTGGATATTTGTACCCATACATGAACATGAACTGAACCGGTCAGTGGTCACCGGGTGAAGTAATAATCCCATGAAAAGCTGCAATCCCATGAGTGTGAAGTGGCCACAAGCAATATCGCATATATCTCCAAAAATAAACTTTTATATTTTTATGCGCGTAATATAATTAAATATCCTGTTTTATTTTACCGAATGGGTTGGATCGTTCCCAGGCTCTCTGCGAGCAAAATCTAACATGAGAACATGCAAATAAACTTATCTTGACCAACACTTCAAAATCGCACCAAAATGAGACAATTACGCCCGACAAATTTAGTATTCAATCATGGCTTTGTACCAACTCGAACCAACATTTAACCATCGTTTAGAAACGATTAAAAGACTCTTAAAATACTGGAAAACATGACCGTAAATACACGAAAATAGTGCATGGAGGCCAAACAAACTTAATATTCAATCATGGCTGTAATACACGAAAATAGCGCAAGAGACAATTACGCCCAACAAACTTAGTATTCAGTCATGGCTGTAATACACGAAAATAGTGCATGGAGGCCAAATCATGAAACGCTCTTTCGAGAGTCACTTTGGCACATTGCACCGTAAATTCTTGTACGACCTCTAAACTTAACCAAATCACGAACGGCCAAAAACATGACCTTCCTAACTCAATAAGGTACTGTCCAGTCCAAGGCCATAGGCTAAAATCCCACAAAGAATTCGAAACACACCTCTGAACCGAAGGCAATGTTTCTGTCAAGAAAATTACAGCAGCAGCTGTTGCGCTTCCTTGCGTCGTTTGCAAGGCTAATGGCCATTGGGGCTTGAACCACCGACCAGAGCCTCTTAGCAACATCCTAAGGCATAGTTTGAACCATGTCTAAGGGCCCTAGGCCAACCACAATTCAAGCCAACGCCTAAGACAATACAAGCTTCACCTGAGAACACACACATGGCATGCGTGGGGGTGTTGCTTGTTTTGCTGTCAAATGAAGGATCCAATGGCTATGAGGTTAACCATGGTCCATGCTAGACATGCTAAGGTATTCTATGAGTCATGGCTAAGGGCTAGAAGACAACCACAACCCATCTAACACCTCGAAACCGAAACTCAACACACTCAAAAAAACCAGAATTTTAAAACCGAAGGGGCACTGTTCTTTGTTTTATTTTTAAAACCGATGGGACCCTGAACCAAGCCATGAAAGGGCATCTTGGTCACGCCCTAGACATGTCAAGGAAGGGTTCGAACCATGGTTACAGGCACAAAAGCCAACCAAGATTCGAACCTCCCTGTACAAACCGAAAACCAGAATTTTGAGACACGAAATGCACCATGGACGAGTTGCTGTCCATTCGCGTTGCTGGGGGGGAAGGCTTTAACCAACGGACTAACACCTTCCTAGCACACCCTATATCATGTCTATATGCAGCCTTGAGCCCCTGGAAATCGAGCCAACCCTGCAACCACAAAATCAACCAAAAATCGTGAAGGCACAAGAGGAAGGCCGAAAAATCTGTGCATGTTTTTTTTTTTTGTGAAAATTGCTGTAAAATTCGGTTTTGCCATGGAAATCATGATCATGTAATGTTTTAAAATATTTTTATAACTTGATTGAAGAGCAAAGAAAAACATAGACATGCCTTGGATTTATTTGAAACGAAAACAAATCAATACGACGACGCGGCGGAGACGGAGTTGCTTTACTCTCTTGTTTTCTTTCTAGTTTTCTCACGATTTTTCTCTTGTGCTCTCTCGATTTTTCTTGCTGAAAGTCTATTGGATTTCGAATAAATGGAAGGAGGAAATGGCTAGGGAAAATGAAGGGAAGGTTGCAAGATAAAAGGGAATTAAATGGCAAGATCAAATCTTATTTTTTTTGAATTTGTGAGATAAGGAAATGAAAATGATATTATTTGATTTGATTGAAGGGGTGGCCGATTTTTCTAGTCTAGATGCAAGGTAGAAATATTGCTTATTTGTTAATTAGTGAAGATTAAATTGTGAGGGAATTATCTCCAAGAAAAGATAAGGAAAGAAATAAAATGGTGACTTGTTAAACAAATATCAAATCTTTCTACAAAGGAGTGGCCGATTTTTCTTATCAAAAGTGAGGGTAGGAAAATTGCTTAATTAATAATTATTGAGGATTTAAAGTTGAAGGAATTATTCTACCATGAAGGGATAAGGAAAGATGTCAAAAATGGAGAGTTGACAAATCAAAGTTAACCCTTTAAGGGGGTGGCCGAATTTTGCAATAAAAATGGAGGGGAAAATATTGTTAAATCTTTTATTTTAAATCTTTAGAGTTTTATCTATCCATTAAATATTTTAGTGAATTAATAAATTAATTATTGAGCTAAAAGAATTAATTTACTACTTATCTCAAATTACTTAAATAATTCCTTTAAACATTCTTTTACATTAAAATAATTTATTATTTATCTTAAATAAATTCTAGGAATGTTTTCTCAATATTAAATTTTATCTCAATACTCCAACTCCAGACCGGCCTCACTTATTTAACTGAAAAGATGACAACTAAACTACTGCATAAAATAATTAAATTAAAAGAAAAGAATTTAAATCCTCATGCATAAAATCATTTTAATTTAAATAATAGTAATTATGCATGGCTTATACGTAGTCTAGTTTAACGGGTTCTACAACTTTCCCCTCCTTAAAAGAAATTTCGTCCTCGAAATTAAAACTTACCGAATAACTCTGGATATTATCGACTGCTCATCTCTGGCTCAGACTCTCATGTAGTTTCCTCCTCTGAATGATTACGCCATTTGACTTTCATTCGCTTAATCAACTTGTTCCGAAGCTTCTTATACTGTCTGTCTAAAATTTGCACTAGTCTCTCTTCATAAGGCATGTTCGGAGTGAGCTGCAACGGCTCGAAGTTCAAGACATGCGAAGGATTTGCCATATACTTCCTCAGCATAGAGACGTGGAACACATTGTGTAGTCCGGCCAGATTCGGCGAAAGAGCAACACGTTAAGCTACGTCCCAACCCTGTTGAGGATCTCAAATGGTCCGATGAATCTCGGACTGAGCTTTACTTTCTTCCCAAATCGCATGACACCCTTCATAGGTGCTACCTTCACAAAAACATGGTCGCCAACGGCAAACTCTAGATTTCTCCTCCTCTGATCCGCATAACTCTTCTGTCGACTATGAGCAGTCCTCATCCTATCACGGATCTTGACTACTACATCTGCAGCCTGCTGAATAATCTCTGGACCCAACTCTGATCTCTCCCCTACTTCATCCTAATGAATAGACGATCTGCACTTACGATCATACAATGCTTCAAACGGAGCCATACCTATAGACGACTGGAAGCTGTTGTTATAGGTGAACTCTACCAAAGGCAACTTCGACTCCCAACTCCCTGAGAAATCGACGACACAAGCACGAAGAAGATCCTCCAAAATGGGGATAACTCTCTCTGAATGCCCATCTGTAGAACCCATAAATCAGACTACGTATAAGCAATGCATAATTAATATTATTTAAATTAAAATAATTTTATGCATGAGGATTTAAATTTTTTTCTTTAAATTTAATTATTTTATTAAGTAGTTTAGTTGTTATCCTTTCAGTTAACTAAGTGAGGCCGGACTGGAGTTGGAGTATTGAGATAAAATTTACTATTAAAAAAAACATTCCTAGAAATTATTTAAGATAAATAATAAGTTAATTCAAGGTAAAAGTAGGTTTAAGGGATTATTTAAGTAATTTGAGATAATTAGTAAATAAATTCTTTTAGGTTCCATAATTAATTTATCAATTCACTAAAATATTTAATGGGTAGATAAAACTCTAAAGATTTAAAATTCAATATTTAAGCCATATTTTTCCCCTCCATTTTTATTTCAAAAATTCGGCCATTACCCTTATAAGATTTATTTAATTTGTCAACTCTCCATTTTGATATCTTTCCTTATCCTTTCATGGCATAGATAATTCATTCAACTTTAAATCTTCAATAATTATTAATTAAACAATATTCCTACCCATTTTTAATAGCAAAAATCGGCCACCTCCATTAGGAGATTTAAAAATATTGTCAACTCACCATTTTATTTATTTCCTAAATCTTTTTCTTGGTAAAATAATTTCCTTTTTTTTAATCACCAACAATTAAATAATTAGGCTATTTCTCCCTTGTACCTAGACTAAAAATCGGCCATGCTCACCCCTCAATTATCCTTCAAAAATCTTTTGATATCAAACCATTTCCTTATCTAACAAATTCAAAGAAAACAAGATTTGATCTTGCCGTTTAATTCCCTTCTATCTTGCAACTTTCCTTCATTTTTCCTAACCATTTCCCTCTCCCCTTACCACCGAAATTCTTAGCATTTCACCAAGAGAAAATTGAGAGTAAACACTAGAGAAAAATCGTGAGAATTAAGAGAGAAAGTGAAGCAACTCCGTCTCCGCCGCGCCACGTCGTCGTAATCGTTTGTTTTCTTTCAAAACAATCAAAGGCATGTGTATATTTTCTTTTTCTCTTCAATCAAGTCATATACACTTTTTTAACCATATTTGTTCAATATTTTTAACAGCTAAAAACCGAAATTTTATCATGCAACTTTCGAATTATTGTACAGAAATTTTCGGATTTTTTCCTTGCACTTCACGGCTGGTATGTTTTGGATGGTTTCAGGGTGGCTCGATTTCCAGGGGCTCAAGGCTGCATCTAGGATTGCAATAGAGGGTATTAGGAAGGTGTCGGTCCATTGGTTGAGGTACATTCGCCCCAACGAAACCATTTTGACAGCAACAATCCATGCTGCGATTTTTATGTCTCGATTTTCTTGTTTGAGTTGTCTAAGGATGAGTTCTGATCTTGTCTGCCCTAGGGGCTGTAGCCATGGTTAGAATCCCTCCTTGACATGTCTAGGACGTGACCAAGATGCCCTTTCATGGCTTGGTTCATGTCCCCTCGATTTTTAAAACAAACAAGAACAGCGCCCCTTCGGTTTAAAAATTCTGGTTATGGTCGAGTGTGTGGAGTTTCGGTTTTATGGTGTTAAGTGGGTTGTGGTTGGCTTCTAGCCCTTAGCCATGACTCATGCAACACCTTAGCATGTCTAGCATTGACCATGGTTAACCTCATAGCCATTGGATCCTTCATTTGAGAGCAAAACAAGCAAGATATCCCACGCGTGCAGTTTGGTTCTCGGTTGGAAGCGTGGTGATGTTTCTGGTGTTGCTTGGATCGTGGCTGGCCTAGGGCCCTTAGCTATGGTTCAAGCCACATTTTAGGGTGTTGAGAAGAGGCTCTGGTCGGTGGTTCAAGCCCCAATGGCCATTAATCTCGCAAACGACACAAGGAAGCACAAGCTCTACTGCTGTAATTTTGGACAGCAACTTGGTGCTTCGGTTCGGAGGCTCGTTTGAGTTCTTGGTTGGCTTTTAGCCTAGGGCCTTGGACTGGACAATACCTCATCAAGTTAGGAAGGTCATGTTTTTGGCCATTTGTGATTCGGTTAAGTTTAGAGGTCGTACGAGAAATTACGGTGCAATGTGCCAAAATGACTCTCGAAAGAGCGTTTTTTGTTTTTGGCCTCCATTCACCAAATTTCGACTTGTACAGTTTTCGGAGCTTTATTTCATCGTTTTAGGTGTATTTTAATCGTGACTAAATGATGGTTCGATGTTGGTTCGGGTTGGCACGGAGTCATGGTTAGAAATTTTGTTGTTAGTCTAGTTGGCCCAGTTTTTGGGTTCGATGAATAAGTTATTTTCAAGGAAAAATCATTTGCATATTTTTCATGTAAGAATTAGGTCGCAGCGAGCGTGGGAACGATCCAACCCATTTGATAAAATAAAACAAGATATTTAATTATATTACGTGCATAAAAAAATATAAAATGTCGATTTTTGAGATATATGCGATATTGCTTGTGGCCACCTCATGTTCATGGGATTGCAGCTTATCATGGGATTATTCGGTAGAGGAAAAAGAGAAGCCGTACGGGGTAGATATGATGGGAATAGGGAAGATGGCAACATGGGTAGCATTAAGATGAAAATTCCATCGTTCCACGGGAAGTCTGGCTCGGAGGCGTACTTAGAGTGGGAAAAGAGGGTAGAGTTTGTGTTTGAGTGTCACCATTACTCCGAACAAAAGAAAATGAGGTTGGCGGTGGTGGAATTCTTAGACTCTGCTCTCATTTGGTGGGATAAATTACTGACCACTAGGAGGAGGTTTAATGAGAGACCCATCGAATCTTGGGATGAGATGAAGAGGGTCATGAGGAAGAGGTTTGTGCCCAATCACTACTATAGGGAGATGTTTAAGAGGTTACAAACTTTGAGGCAAGGGGTGAAGAGTGTTGAGGACTACTATAAGGAGATGGAAGTAGTCATGATTAGGGCTAATATTGAGGAAGATAGTGAGGCGACCATGGCTCGTTTTCTTTGTGGTTTGAACAGGGAAATTCAAGATCAAGTGGAGCTTCGGCACTACTTGGATCTAGACGAGATGGTGCAAATGGCCATAAAAGTGGAGCAACAACTCAAAAGGCGTGGAGTTGGCCGCACCAATCAAACTGTGGGTTCATCATCTTCTTGGAGATCAAATGTAGTGAAGCGTGAGGAGAGTAAAGTGGTGGCCAAGCCCAAATTTGAGACCAAACAAGAGGCGCCTAAGCAAGGAGTGCAAGGTAAATCTGAAACTCCTCTTACTCGTTCTAAAGATACTAGATGTTTTAGGTGTCAAGGGTTAGGACATATTGCTTGCGAGTGCCCAAATAAAAGAGTAATGATTTTGAATGAATATGGTTAGTATGAGTCTCAAAGTGACGAGGAAGACGATGATGATGAGATGCCTGCGTTAGAGGATCCTGATGAGGGATATGGGGCGGTTGTAGGTGAATCACTAGTGACTAGGCGTATCATGAGTGCCCAATTCAAGGAGGAGGAGATTAACCAAAGGGAAAACTTGTTCCATACTAGGTGCTTTGTAAATCAAAAGGTTTGCAATTTAATCATAGATGGGGGGAGTTGTACCAATGTGGCTAGTAGTGAAATGGTGGAAAAATTGGGTTTTTACCTACATTAAAGAATCCCCAACCATATAGGCTTTAATGGTTGAACGATTGTGCGGAGATGAAGGTGAACAAGAAAGTTTTGGTGTCTTTTTCTATTGGGAAGTATGTGGATGAGGTCTTGTGTGATGTGGTACCCATGCATGCATGTCATATCTTGTTGGGTAGACCTTGGCAATATGATAGGCGGGTGACACATGATGGGTACAAGAATAGGTATTCATTTATGATGAAGAAAGATTCCATTGTTCTACTTCCATTGTCCCCAAAGCAAGTGTTGGAGGACCATTTGAAAAAAAAAAAAGAAGAGAGATGAGGCCGAAAAAAATAGTGAACTATAAAGTGAGATGGTCTTTGAAAACAAAAATGAGATGGCTAAAAAAAGAGTGACAAAAAGAGTGAGATAGCCATACAAAAGAAAAATGAGAGGAAAGAAAGTGAGAGGAAAGAAAATGAGAGGAAAGAGGCCAAAAAGAAATCTTATATGGCCCAAAAAAGTGAGTTGAAACACTTGTTGCACACACATGAACCACTTGTGTTGATTCTTTATAAAGAGATCCTCTTTAACACAAGTGATATAGCCCGGTCCCTTCAGAGCATTGTTGTTTCACTATTGCAGGAAATTGATGATATATTTCCGGAGGAGCTACCTCAAGAACTACCACCATTGAGGGGGATTGAGCACCAAATTGATTTGGTGCCCGGGAGTGCATTGCCAAATCGTCCAACTTATAGGAGCAATCCAGAGGAGACGAAGGAGCTTCATCGGCAGGTAAGTGAGTTGTTAGATAGGAGTTTTGTGCGTGAGTCCATGTCACTTTGTGCGGTACCTGTTTTATTAGTTCCTAAGAAAGATGGTTCATGGCGTATGTTTGTAGATTGTAGGGCAATCAATAACATAACCATTAAGTATAGGCATCTCATACATAGGCTAGATGATATGTTAGATGAATTGCATGGTGCTTGTATCTTTAGCAAAGTTGATTTGAAAAGTGGTTATCACCAAATTAGGATTAGGGAAGGTGATGAGTGGAAAACGACTTTTAAAACTAAGTACGGGTTATATGAGTGGATGGTCATGCCTTTTGGCTTAACTAACGCTCCTAGCACCTTTATGAGGTTAATGAACCATGTCTTGCGTGCATACATAGGAAAATTTGTTGTTGTTCACTTTGATGATATCCTAGTATATAGCAAAGACTTGGATGAGCATGTTAATCACTTGAGACTTGTGCTAATCACACTAAGGGCTGAAAATTTATATGCTAACTTAAAGAAATGTGATTTTTGTACAAGCAAACTTGTCTTTCTTGGTTTTGTGGTAAGCTCACAGGGGATACATGTGGATGAAGACAAGGTAAGTGGTATTCGAGATTGGCCATCGCCTACTACTGTTGGTCAAGTCCGAAGTTTCCGTGGACTTGCAAGCTTCTATAGGAGGTTTGTAAAGGATTTTATCACATTGGCAGCACCGATGACGGCGGTGATAAAAAAGAACGTTCCATTTCATTGGGGCAAGGAGCAAGAGAAGTCCTTTAATATTATCAAGCAAAAATTAATTAATGCTCATTTACTAGTTTGATCTGATTTTTCTAACACGTTTGAAATTGAATGTAATGCGTCAGGTGTAGGTATTGGTGGATTCTTGATGCAAGGAGGTCGACCGGTGGCGTACTTTAGCTAGAAGCTCAATGGATCAGCACTGAACTATCCCACGTATGATAAGGAGTTCTACGCACTTGTGAGGACTCTAGAGACGTGGCAGCACTACTTGAGGCCTAAGGAGTTTGTGATTCACACGGATCATGAGTCTCTTAAGCACCTTAATGGACAACAGAAGTTGAACAAGCGGCATGACAAGTGGGTGGCATTCATTGAAACTTGAAACATTCCCCTACGTCATCAAGTACAAACAAGGTAAGGAAAATGTAGTGGCTGCTATCACGAAGGTATGTGCTAATATCTACATTGGAGTCTAAAGTTTTGGGATTTGAGCATGTGAAAGAGCTGTATGTGCTAGATGATGATTTTAAGAATGTGTTTGAAACTTGTATGCATGGTCCACATGAGAAATTTTATTTGCATCATAGTTTCTTGTTTAAAGAAGATAGGTTGTGCATCCCTAGATCATCCATTCGTGAATTAGTTGTTAGGGAGGCACATGGGAGTGGCTTAATGGGACATTTTGGTGTGGCTAAAACTTTAAGTGCATTGCATGAACATTTCTATTGGCCACACATGAAACGTGACGTTGAGCGTGTTTGTGACAAGTGCATTACTTGTAGGCAAGCTAAATCTAAAACACAACCACATAGCTTGTATACACCACTTCCCGTCCCTAGTGAACCTTGGGTTGATATTTCTATGGACTTTGTTTTGGGGTTGCCTAGGACAAAGAAGGGGAGGGATTCTATATTTGTTGTTGTGGATAGATTTTCTAATATGACACATTTTATTGCTTGTCACAAAACTGATGATGCATCTCACATTGCGGATATATTCTTTAGAGAAGTCGTTAGGTTGCATGGCATGCCTAGGACTATTGTTTCTGATCGTGATGTTAAATTCTTGAGTTACTTTTGGAAAACGTTGTGGGCTAAACTTGGCACCAAATTGTTGTTTTCTACTACATGTCATCCTCAAACGGATGGACAAACTGAAGTTGTCAATAGAACTTTAGGAACACTTTTGCGTGCTATTCTTAAAAAGAACTTAAAGAATTGGGAAGATTCTTGTCCGTTTGTTGAGTTTGCGTATAATCGTTGCATGCATTCAACTACAAATTATTCGCCATTTGAGATTGTTTATGGTTCTAATCCTTTGACTCCGTTGGATTTGATGACTTTACCTGTGAGTGAAAGGTTAAACATGGATGGCAAAAAGAAAGCTGAATTTGTTAGGAGTTTGCATGAAAAGGTAAAGGCCAATATTGAAAATAAGAATGAGCAAAATGCCAAGCAAGCCAACAAGGGAAAGAAGAAGGTGATATTTGAGAAGCGAGATTGGGTGTGGGTACACTTGAGGAAGGAAAGGTTCCCCGAGAAGAGACGTTCAAAGCTATTACCTAGGGGCGATGGACCATTTCAAGTCCTTGAAAGGATCAATGACAACGCCTACAAACTCGATCTACCGGGTGAGTATAACGTGAGTTCTACTTTTAATGTTAGTGACTTGTCGTTGTTTGATGTAGGTGACGAGCTGGATTTGAGGACAAATCCTTTTCAAGAAGGGGAGGATGATGCGAACATGGATGGTCAAGCCCCAAGGAAAGCGTGGGACCCTTTAGAGTTGCCGGAGGGACCAATAATGAGGGGACGATTAAAGAGATTAAAGGAAGCATTGCAGGGGCTTATGAGCAAGGAGGAAGGACTTACAAGCGAGGTGCAAAGTGCTGGAGGGTTCTTGATGCATGGGAGTGAGTTTGGGATCCAAAGTAACATTATTCAAGTGATATATGAAGATGAGTCCAGAAGCATCGGCACCCGAGCGGCCAAAGATTACCTTCCGAGCGCCACACTTACTGTCCTTGATAGATGAAGATGAGTCCAGAAGCATCGGTGCCTGAGCGGCCAAAGATTACCGCCCGAGCGCCACACTTACTGTCCAAGGTGAAAAATTCCAGAAAGCCTCGCGCCCGAGCGGTCATATTCTACAGCCCGACCGCGAATAGTACAGAAGCCTCGCGCCCGAGCGGTCAAATTCTACCGCCCGAGCGCGAGTCAGTTTCGAGAAAATCCTAGTTTCCTAGTTAGAGTTTTGATTATTTTGGTAACTAGATTTGCAATCTTTTCTAATATATAGACATATTTGCACGAAATTTTGGACAACTTTTTTTCAGATTATTATTGAGTTTATCAAACTTTTGAGAATTTTCTCTCAAGCTTTTCAAGGCTCTTTGCTTTGTAATCAAAATCAAACTTATCAAAGTTTTTAACTTTGTGGTGTTTGTCGGTTGATTTCATACGGATTGTCAAGGGCAAGTTCTTTGAAGGTTCGTATGTTTTTCAATTGTTTATTCGTGAATATTTATTGCTAAGTTTTATAATTTAGAGGTGAATATCCCACTCCAAATACTTGATTCAAAAGATCGGGACAACAACGATTCTTTGTTCGTTACTGAATTGAGGGCACGATTCGATTTTAATCGTGTTTGCTATTCGTTCGTACAAAGATTCACATCAACAAGTAAGTGAAATCATTCAAAATAATAATACTTTGAAATACAAAGACACTAGTTGTCCTACTATTTCATGTATTATTGGAGAACGAAAGATTAAAAAAGCCTTGCTTGATCTTGGAGCTAGTGTGAATTTACTTCCATATTCAGTTTATCACGAACTCAATCTAGGCGAGTTAAAATCTACTTCGGTAACACTTTTACTTGCCGATAGATCTGTTAAAGTGCCAAGAGGTATGGTAAAAGACGTGTTGGTCCAAGTTGATAACTTTGTATATCCTGTCGATTTCATAGTTTTAGATACACAACCTATCGAAGCTTGTAATGCAATTCCTGTAATTCTGGGTCGTCCATTTTTAGCAACTTCTAATGCTCTTATAAATTGCAGGAATGGAATAATGAAGTTGTCATTTGGTAACATGACCTTGGAGCTCAATATTTTTAATCTTTGTAAGTAACCACATGACAAAGGAGATGAAAGTGAAGATGAAAATCTTATTGAAACTCTTGTGGAAGAAAACATTCAAGAATGGAGTATTCGTGATCAATTAGATACTTGTTCAATTGAAACTGTTAAAGAAAATATTGAAATTGATCTTGATGATTTTATCAGGTATCACTCGTTACCAGGATCAGAGAAAGAATTTGATGCAAAATATGATGAAAAAGACGAACCACCCATATTGGAGTTAAAACCCTTGCAAGAAGAATTGAAGCATGCATTTCTTGGAGAAGATGAAACATATCCGGTGGTAATTTCTTCCAAACTAGCAAGTGATCAAGAAGGTAAATTAGTTGATATGCTTAAAAGACATAAAAATGCAATTGGTTGGACACTAAAAGATCTCAAGGACATTAATCCTCTAATTTGCACTCACAAAATTCACTTAGAAGAAAATTCAAAAACATCTCAACAACTACAAAGGAGATTAAATCCACACATGAAAGATGTTGTGAAAATTGGAGTTCTCAAATTACTTGATGTTGGGATTATCTACCCTATTTCTGATAGTAAGTGGTAAGCCCAACACATGTAGTTCCAAAAAAATCTGGCATCACAGTGATAAAAAATGAAAAAGGTGAATTGTTAACAAGTCGAGTCCCATCTAGTTGGCGGATGTGTATTGATTATAGAAAATTTAATGACGCCACTAGAAAAGATCATTTTTCATTACCATTTTTGGATCAAATTTTAGAAAGAGTAGCAGGTCGTCCATACTACTGTTTTCTCTATGGATATTCAGGTTATTATCAAATTCTCATTCCACTCGAAGATCAAGATAAAACTACATTCACATGTCCTTTTGGAACATTTTCATTTAGAAGGATGCCATTTGGATTATGCATTGCCCCAGCAACATTTCAAAGATGTATGCTAAGCATTCTTAGCGACATGGTTGAAATTTTTTTAGAGATTTTCATGGATGATTTAACTGTTTTTGGGAATACATTTGATAATTGTCTTGAAAATTTGAAAACAGTTTTGAAAAGATGCGAGGAAAAAGGTCTTATTTAAATTGGGAAAAATGTTATTACATGATTACTTCTGGGATTTAACTGGGACATGTCGTGTCATCTCATGGAATTGAAGTTGATAAAGCCAAAGTTGATGTCATTGCCAATTTACCCCCTCCAAAAACCATTAAAGAAATTCGCTCATTTTTGGGACATGCTGGATTTTATAGGATGTTTATAAAGGACTTTAGTTCAATCTCTAAAACCATTTGTAACCTCTTAACAAGAGGTTACAAAGAGACACTGCATTTGAGTGGACTCAAGAATGTCACAATTCTTTTGATAAAATGATTCGACATTTAACGTCAGCTCCTATCATGCAACCTCCTGATTGGTCTTTACCATTTGAAATTATGTGCGATGCGAGTGATTATGCAGTCGGTGCAGTACTGGGTCAAAGAAGAAACGGTAAGCCTTACGTAATATATTATGCAAGTAGAACTTTAAACAATGCTCAAATGAATTACTCCACAACTGAAAAAGAATTACTTGCTGTAATATTTTCATTAGATAAATTTCGTTCTTATTTGATTGGATCAACGACTATTGTGTTTACTGATCATTCTGCTATTAGATATTTGTTGACCAAACAGGATGCAAAGCCACGACTGATACGATGGATTTTGTTTCTCCAAGAATTTGACATTGTGATCAAAGATAAAAAAGGAACCGAGAATGTCGTAGCCGATCATTTATCGAGATTAGTAACAGGATCATCTTGTGAAATGACACCAATTAACGATTATTTTCCTGATGAACATCTATTTTCAGTTACTACTACACCTTGGTTAGCTAACATAGTAAATTTTCTTGTGACAGGAAAAATGCCACCGCAATGGAGTTCCCAAGATAAAAGAAAATTTTTGAATGAGGTAAAAAAATTTATTGGGATGATCCGTATCTGTTCAAGTATTATCCAGATCAAATTTTTCGACGTTGCATACCCGACAATGAGGTAAGTAGGGTCATTAAATTTTGTCATTCAGAAGCATGCAGAGGACATTTTTCTTCAAAGAAAACGGCTGCAAAAATCTTGTAGTGTGGATTTTATTGGCCCACTTTAATTAAAGACACCCACGAAATCTGCAAGATCTGTGAAAATTTTCAAAAATTGGGTGCGATTTCAAAAAGAAACATGATGCCTTTTAATCCTATCATTGAAATTGAAATATTTGACTGTTGGGGAATTGATTTTATGGGACCTTTTTCACCGTCGTTTGGATACTTGTATATTTTAGTTGCAGTTGATTATGTTTCCAAATGGATAGAGGCAATTCCATGTCGAACAAATGATCATAAAATCGTCATCAAATTTTTGAAAGAAAATTTTTTAGTAGATTTGGAATTCCTCGAGCCATGATAAGTGATGGGGTAACTCATTTTGTTAATAAACCATTTGCTTCATTAATGAAAAAATATGGTATTACTCACAAAGTAACTACTCCTTATCATCCTCAAACAAATGGACAAGTTGAATTAGCTAATAGGGAGATAAAGAAAATTTTGGAAAAAACTGTTAACTCAAATAGAAAAGATCGGTCTTTGCGACTTAATGATGCACTTTGGGCATATTGAACAGCTTTTAAAACATCATTGAATATGCCTCCCTATAGGTTGGTTTACGGAAAACATTGCCATTTGCCTGTGGAATTGGAACATAAAGCTTATTGGGCGATCAAAACTTTTAATTCAAGCATGGATGATTGCAACAAATTGCGCAAATTGCAACTTAATGAACTTGATGAACTCAGAAAATGATGCGTATGAGAATTCAAGGATTTATAAAGCATAAATCAAATCATTTCATGATAAAACAATTCTTAGAAAATCTTTTGAGATTGGTAAAAAAGTTTTGCTTTATAATTCTCGACTTCACATATTCCCAGGAAAATTACGATCAAGATGGACAGGCCCATATGTTGTAAAGCATGTGTATCCTTATGGAGCTGTGGATATTGAAAATCCTAAAAATGATGATGTTTTTAAAGTGAATGGACAAAGACTTAAACCATTTTTGGAAAATGAAATCTTTCAAGAAGAGTTTATTTCCCTTTCTGATCCTTAAATTTTTATGTTGCATTTAATTTTGTTTGTTTTTATTTCAGTTTTCCTTAATCTTTTTATTTTCCCGGTTAAATGGCGGATAACGGTACTCCATGACTCTCATATTCGGTTAAATCAGTTTCTCACAATTGCTGATACAAAAATAAAAAAAAAATCATTTCTTTTCTTTTCAAAATGGATGAAAATCTCTCAAAAATTTGTAAATATTTTCCTTTTGTTTCTGAAAAAGTTCTAAGAAATATTTATGCAGGTTGGTGTGAAAGATTGAGATTGTTAATGCAAAAAGGAATTCCAGAAGATATTCGTCTTGTAATAGAAGCTAAGGTCCTATTAGGAGGAGAAGTTCCACAATCATTGCTCATTCGGTATTTGTCTGGATTAGGAGAAAGCACTTATGCGAAAAAACGAAGGGCCAAAAGGTTAGGGTTTGTCATAAGTGTGCAAAATGGACTTGTGACAAACGATGCAGATCTTTGGAATGTGTTTCCGATAACAGAGAAGATAAAAATGGTTTCATTAAGAATGGGCTGAGTAAGGAGTCTTTAGATAACATCTTATTGACTCTTGAGACGCATTCTAGTGGACATGTGTATATTGAACTTCTCCGTTTATGGAAACAATTTCAAGATGAGCGTCATAGTCTTAGGAATCCGACTAAAAAAGACCATGTTTGCCAATTTATAAGAAAATTGGATGGGAAGCATATCCTCGACTCATAGAAGGCGTTGAAGCCGTTTCTGGACGAAAAACCAGAGGAAAATTACCAAAAAGAAAGTAAAAACATGGTTGGATCCTCTGCACAAACATTGAAAAATATTTGTGTATTTTGTGGGTCGAGTTCTGGAAAAAATGAAGTATTTGTAGAAGCAGCGAATAAACTTGGAAAGATATTGGCTGAGAGAAAATTTCACTTGGTATATGGGGGAAGTAATATTGGGTTAATGGGATCTGTTTCAACATCTGCTCATCTTGGAGGTAGTCAGGTTTTAGGTATTATTCCTACAGCTTTAGCTGAAGGAAATATTACAGGTGTTACGATTGGGGAAGAATTAAAAGTTTCTTCTATGTATGAAAGAATAACCAAAATAATTGAAAATTCTGATGCTTTTATCGCACTACCAGGTGGTTTTGGTACATTAGAAGAAATTTTTCACACTGTTTCTTGGGCACAACTTAATATCCATAATACACCTGTGGGCTTGTTGAATATCAATAATTATTATGACAGTTTTTTGACATTTCTTGATAAAGCTGTGGAACAGAATTTCATTTCAGAAAATTCACGACGGATGCTCATCTGTGCTTCGACTGCCGACCAATTAATTGATGATTTGGAAGCTTTTGTTCATAAGCCGGATCCGATGATAAAAAATATCAATTGGTCGCAATCAAGCAGTAAGAAAATAAAGTTGGATCATTGATTCAAAAATCGTGGATTGGTTTGCGTTTGTTTCAGTTTGTTATCTTCAATAAAATTCCAGTTGATATCTCTTTCATTATGCACTCTTTATTAATAGTTATTTTGACATTAGGGACAATGTCATATTCTGATTGGGGGAGAACAAACTTAAAAAAAAATTTTAAAATTTTTTTTTAAAAATAAAAACATATTTATTGTTTGTATCTTAGTAATTTTTGTAAAAATATCATATATTACATGTTTGAAAGGTTTAGATTAGAAATTGTAATAATCTATCTTAGGATGTTTAAATTTTTATTTGAAAAAAAAAAGTCGATTTTAATATTTTGATCACTATAAAAATATGATTTATGAAATCTTTTTGAATGATTAATCATTGTGATAAAATCAGTTATTAAAGTATATGGCCCAAGATATACCTGATAAGAGCATATTTTGTGAGTGAGTGGAGAGGATTGAGAAAACAGCTTGCGAGCCTTTATTGATCATCAGAGAAGCTATCTATTGTTTAGATCTTGTGTTCTTATTTTTTTAAAAAAATTGATATTTCCTGAATAAAAAAAAAGATGTTGAAGATTTATGTAATTTTTAAGTTATATGCTGCGAGCCATTTATCTCTCATAAAAATACAAATAAAAAAAAAGAAAAAAAGGAAATAAATAGAGAAATATATTGTACAAATTAAATAAATATGTGGTCAAGAAGCATAAACTTGGTCTGATTAAATGATGTAAAAAAAATCAGGAAAAAATATATAATAAGAACTGGATTTTAAATCAATGGATTTCCTATCTTTTGATTAGTTTGGCTCGTTTGTCTGTCTGCATTCTGTAAACCATTTTCCTGAGCATTTATCTGTATTCCAACTCCATGAGAGAAATCATTCCCATAAATTGAAACACTTATTAACCTGTGAGAATATGGAGTTGAGATTCTTACTAGGAATTTCTGAAGGCCATTTCATTTAACTACCTGAAAATAAGCTTTGAACTGATCTGTTCAGATTATTTCATAAATTATAATTATAATGATCTTGATATAACTTTGACAGTTTTAAATTTAATTTAAACACTTGGATAGTTCTGATTAAATTTCTATTTAAATTAATCAATATGTTTTATGTTGCTATTAACGGTTAAATTGCTAGGGACTAGCAATAAGCTAGTTGGAGAGTGTGATAAAGATAGAAAATTGTAAATTAATTAAATGTTTTATAATATAAATATATAGTTTTTGTTTTATTAAATTTTTAAATATAATATGTTTTATAATAAATTGCATAAAATATAAGTTGTTGTGTAATTACAAGTTTTTACTATTTTATACAGGTTCGATAAAATAAGAATAAACTTGGCGTTGCAAATGGCATTAAGATGATTCTTGGACCGGTAGAAAGTTGATGTTAATATCTACAATATTGGTGGCAAGCATGAGATAAAAATCTTCTCACAAGTGGGATCAAATTAAGCAACAATAAAAGTTACCAAAGAAGTGGCAGTTTTACCATGCTCTAGTATTTTGACCATATCTCTCACTTGGTCAAATGGTTCAAAAAAATATACCACGATTCAAACAACTCAGATATCTACATGTTTGTTTTTATGTGGAGAAGAAAATTCATATGGGAAGATTTTCAAAAGTGATGTGTATTAAAATATTAATTTCTTGGAACACCAATGAAGACTTATGTGTCAAAATTAATATTTTATTTGTGGTTGTCTCCCCAAATTTGGCTATAAATAGGGGTGCATTGTAATGTATTGAGATATCACTCACTTTATGAACAAACATTTGAGTTCATAATATTTCTCTCTTTGTTTTTCCTTTATTTCTTCATTTAAATATAATTAGCATGTTAAATTCATATTCAAAGTTTTACACTTTGAATAATGAGTAGCTAACTTCCCAAAGTTGAGATGAAAAGATGAAACTCTTGGCATGATAATAAGGTTATTAAAAGGTAAGAATCTATGTTTTATATTATTTAATCATTATTTATTGTTTATGTTATATTTATTTCTTTAAGTATTATTATACCCTACTTATAAGTGGGAAGTTTGATTTATTGTTGCTATATGTTACACTAAATTCTTGGAACCATTTAAATGTTAGTTTGATATTACCAACCATTTCAAGTGGATGCCTTGATTTATTATATGATTATATCATAATATTAATTTCTTGGAACCATTTAAATGTTATTTTAGTTTTACCAACCATTTAAAGTGGATGTCTTGATTTATTATATATGAATATATCATAATATTAATTTCTTGGTACCATTTAAATTTTTTTTTTGGTTTTACCAACTATTTAAAGTGGATGCCTTGATTTATTATATATTAATATCATAATATTAATTTCTTGGTACCATTTAAATGATTGTTTGGTTTACCAACCATTTAAAGTGGGAACCTTGATTTAGTGTTTACAAATATATATATATAGCACAATAAATACTTGACAACATTTACAAGTTTTGGTATATATTATATACTTATAAGATAATAATATATAACATAATAAAAATGTGATTATTTAATATATATTGGAACCATTTTATTAAGTGGATTTCAATAATGTTCATTAATGTTAACTTTATTAAAATACCAAGAGTGGATCATTTAATCTCAACTACTTAAATTAAAATTTGAACAATTAAAAATTACCAATTAAAGATTCAAACCATTAAAATAAAATAAAAACAAAAACAAAAAGACATTGTAGTGGACTTGTAATTACCTTAGCTTCCCTGTGGATACGATATTCGGACTCAACGAATTATACTACTTGTGGATAACCTGCTCTTGAGAGTGCAACAATCAAAGTCGCAACACAAATATAACACATAAAATCTCCTCGAAGTTGATCATACTCCAAAGTTACAAGAAAAATCAATAACATAATCAAGTATACTTAAACCAAATTCAATCTTCAAAAAAATTCAAAACATAAATGTTTGGGGGTAGAATCCCCTTAATCCCAACTAAAGAAAACATAAAAGAAGAAAAATGCTTATTAAGTTCTTATACTTTGGTTGAGTCTCTTCTTCTCCTTCTTCTCCTTGCTTTAGGATCCTTCTTTTGTGCCTCCTCTCTCTATCAAATCACATCCGTGTATTAGGCTGCTATCATTTATTTTCGTCCAAAAAATTCACCACGGAAGGAAATATATTGGCCAGACCAATGTTTAAATATTGCGTCGCGTTGGGGCGGGCAAAAACTCTCGCACTAGCGTGACCTGCTCGCATGTCTTTCTTAGTCAAACGCGCTAGGGTGGGCAAAAACACTCGCCCTAGCGCGAACTCCTCGTAGATCTAGCATGTTTTCTCTCTTGGGCATTGGGGCAGGTAAAAACACCTATCCTAGCACGCCCTGCTCGTACTTTTGTTAAAAATTCTTTTTATTTATATTTTTTATCAATTTTACCTACAAATTAACCGAAACATATGAGGGACAAACAATATGCATAAATTATGACTAAAACAAAACTTGATGCCCTAAACTTATGCGATAATGGATTAAAAATAATATAACAAAATATGCAAAAATAACCCTTATCAACTCACATATATCAAAAGAGTTTATATAAAACAAACTCACATGTATCAAAATAGTTTATATATAACAAATCAAACATACCCTTTCCCACTAACTTGTGCATCCTATTCGGGGAATATGTCATATCCTAGCATGCCATAAGTTACTTGGTTAAGATTATCTTATTTTCTTTTGTTTGTTGTTGAAATCATTTGGACATTGTTTATTGAAATATCATAATATTCTTTGCAATCTAGAGATTTCTAGAACACTTTTAGACTAGATACTTTCAATGTAAATGTATCTTGTAGTGTAAACAAACATGTTCTGGTCCATCGAGCTTTGTGGGCTTTTTAGTAGTCTTCACAGCTTGCTTCTTATTGTGCTTGTGATAGGATCGGTTGTCGTAACAAGAGTGTTTAGAAGGAGGGGTTGAATAAACACTTACACTTAAAATTGTTCTTTAACAATATTTGAGTTCAGTTTAGTGATAAACTGAATCTCGGAATCTTGTTGGTCAATAACAATCAGTTAAACTAGAGTAGTTGCGGAAAGTAACTGACTGAAAGATAGAATACGAAACTGAAAGAAATATGCAAGAGTTTTTTCTGGATGTTTGGAGAATTTATTTACTCCTACGTCACCCCTTCTATCACAAGGATAGGATGTTCACTAAAAGACTTTGATCAAGTACAACACTTGTACAGACCCACTTCAGTTTGGACTTACAACTGCCAAAACTGAAACTCTTAATTCTACACAATATTCTCATTACGTAATTGATATTAGCACAATTGAATCTAACAGCTTTTAGAGAGTGCTAATAAGCTCAGATTGTAGCCTTGATTGCTACGAGTAATTCAAATGAAAGTGAGCTAAGATTTTGACAGAGTAACAGCAAGCTTAAGATTGAGTGATCGTTTCTTTTCAGATGTTCTTCAGTCATATTTATATACTTCTCTTTCAACGGTAACTTTGAGATGTATTTGAATTCTTGTATCCGTTGATTTCCACTTCATCATTTGTTGGGCAATGTTCTCTTCATTGATTGTCATACGGCGTCTTAATTGCAATAGCCGAAATACGTTGCTCTATGCTGTAATGATTGAGGTGCGGCTTTCCATATTCATTTGCTGTTTACTATGTCCTTTTGTCGGTTGAATGTTCTTTCCCGTGAAGCATTCAGTTGAGATATGTTTTAACTGAAACTTATGCGGCTGAGTATATTAACTGATCGGTTTCCAATTGATCAGTTTTTTTCATTTTTTCAGCTGGTTTCAGTTGTTAAATATTCAGTTGTTTCATAATTCAGTTAGTTTCTTCAGTTTGTCAAACTCCGAAATTTGATTTCCAACAATTTCCCCCTTTTTGGTGTTTGACAAAACTAAGCATATATTAACTGAAGGATTGAACTCTTATAGACTGCTTCTTAACAAAAACTGTCTCAAAATAAACTGCTAAACTGCTAACTGCTCTTCAATGCTTTTTCTGAGTCATACTAAACTTCCCCCTTTTTGTCAAACTGAGCCATGTGGAGAGATAATTGTCGAACTTCAGTAGATAAGATGCCGACATCGGCTGAAATACTGGAGATGGCAGTAAGAACTGAGGTTTGCAGTGAGTCTATTTTGTTTTCAATAGATGTTGCTAGTCTTTCAATTCGTTGGTTGATCACATATTGAGTAACGAAAAGAGCAGCAATTGTGGCTTTGTTCGGCTTGTGTTCTATGGCAACTGAGAGTTCAGTTACAACTTCTTGAATATTCTTCAGCTTTGCACAAAAATCTTCGGATCCATTCAGCTTTACAGAATGATAGTATTGGGTTGACTGAATGGATTTGATGGCATCCATTATTTGATTCATGTTTGTCTTGATGGTGTTGATTTCATCGAACAATGCTTCTAGTGCGATCAACTGTCTCTTCTTGACCTTGAGATGAAGAAGGTTGCTTCTGAGCATCAGAAACACTTTGTTCTAGAATAACAGGGTTATCTGTGGTAATTTCTATTGGAGAATCATGGGCTTGTTCTTCTGTTCGATCAACAGCTGAAACTTGGGGTGGTTCTTCAGTTTGAAGATTTCCAAAATTAGTCAACTGCTCTTCCACGGATTTAGTGAGTGTCTCCTCTTGGTTCTGAGTGAGCACTTCAGTTTGCTCTTCAGTTTCAGATGTTACTTGCTGAACTATTTCTGGATCAACAAAAAATTGAGCTTGTTCTGCATTATCAGAGAATTGAACATGTTCTTCAGCAACTGGAGATTGAAAATGTTTTTCAGCAATAAAAATTTGAACTGGGTCTTCAGATGTAACCAGAACTTCTTGTTCTGTTTGTTCAGTCAGAGGATCAACTGATTCAAGATTATGTGCTTCAGTTTGAGCTTCGTGAGCAACTGACTGAATGATTTCATCGATATTGGCTAAGGTCAGTTCGGTCTCAGAGTACAGATGTTGATTCCCGGCTGTTGTTTGTGGAACCTCCTGGGCTGATTTTTCAGCAATGAGTTCTTCAGAAGATTCATTCTGCTGAGGTGATGAAGATTTGTATTCCTCTGTTCCTGAAGATTTTTCTGGAAGAATAAGTTCTTGATCTTGTTCCCAAAACCTTATTTCCTTCTGTAGGCCACTAAGATCTGCATCCAGTTGAGTGAACACAGCTCTATCTTGATATGCAGTTGGCCCTGTGGGGTTGTAGTTTTATTTTAACTTTCTAACCATCTTAGTCAGTTGATTAGCCCATATTTGATCAAAGAAATATTGTCTCCTTTCCAGTGCTTGATTAATGGTAGCATCTTTAACTACCTTCAAAACTATCTTTTCTAGTTTAATAAACGTCTTCAGTTGGGATTTGTGCTTCAGTTTCTTGGCAAAAATTTCGGTCCTGAAGCTTTTCCAACTGTCAAAAGCTGTTAGTTTTGATGTGGCAAATGTATTTACCACTTCCCAAATTAGATCGATATGAGTTTGAATGGTGTGAGATGGCCTTGGCTCCTCCTCAAGTTTGCCTTTTCCCTTCTCCGTGGTTAGAATATGAGGAATTTGTAAGCCAGATTTTGTAGACTCCGCTGGTTCCTTCAATGTGACGCCTTTCGGTCTAGCCTGAGGTAAAATAGTGGGTTTTTTTACACGAGTGAAGGGGGCTTTTACTCTAGTGGGTATCTTTTCAGTTGGAACTGTATCATCAGGAGGGATGACCTGCAATGGAATAGCCTGAATAGGCTTTTCCGCAGCTGACTGAGACAGTTTCTCAATAATGGTTGGTTCCACTTCTGGTATTGGTTTGGTTCTTTGTGTCCTTGGTTTCTTGATAAATTTGGGAGATGGAGTTTTTTCAGAATCTGATTCACTGAGAATCAGTTTTCGCTTTGTAGCCTTCAGTGGGGCCAGTGTCTTGGCTTTCTTGACTGATTTAGGAGCAGCTTGCTGCATCCCAATCTCCTTCTTGACTTTTACGAATTGTTTAGGCGAGAAATCCATCTTGATTTTTTGTGGCAATATATTCTTGGCAGTGAATATCTTAAATTTTGAGAATTTTTCGGCATTGTTAGCTACCAGTCCTTTGAGTTTCAGAATATAACTGATTGGAATAGCAAACCCCCTGGACTGTTTTGTTGATTGAAGCATATTCTTTAGAATGCTGAAAATAATGTACCTCCAGTTGGCTTTCTTCTCACCCATGATGATTGTCATCACCTGGAATTTCTCAAGAGTGAGAGCTGCATATGAGCCAGATTTAGCTAAAATTCCCTTTGCTACAATATCAGCCAACAACTGAATTTCTGGTTTCAGTTCTTTCTTTGGGTCGGAGACTTTGATTTTCTGCCCATCAGCGGTTAATGAGGATTGCATTTCCTCAATATCGAATGTTTTAACTTCAGAAAAACTGACATATCCATCAGTCGGCAAGGAAAACATTTCTCCAATGTTTTCTTCAGATAAGATCAGCAACTGATCATTGATAGTGACAGCGATGTTTCCTTCAACAGTAACATACCCTTTCAAATAGAATTCATTCACTTCCTTTGAGTATATTTCTTGTGAAGATTGTCCCAAGAACATTCTGAGCCCAGCAGATTCAATCTTCAGAAAGACATTTTTTATATCAGCTTCTTGAATTGATAAGACTGAGTCAAAATCGATTGCCATGGCATTCATCATGTGAGCAGGGATCTGATTAGCCATTTCGGAAGGTAAGATGATCTGAAATTCGTAGAAAATAAGCTTTGGAAATTAGTATGCTCTTAGAACTGATTGTATGCGTGAAGGAGAAGAACTGAATTGAAGCGGGTATAGTACATTTGAGCGTGACTGTTCAAATTCTGGACATGTGTCAGTCCATGAAAATTTTGAATAAAAAATAAGTGTATGTGTGCTGTAATCGTGTGTATAAAAGTTAGCGGTTTTAAAGTAAGCCACGTTGTCAATCTGCAGTCACGTCAATTGATTTAGAATATAATAAATTTTAATTAGTTAACATATGTGAGAAGATTTTAAACAATCCAACTGAACGATCAGTTGGGAAACTAATTCATTTCTGTTGAGAAGTTACAAACAACTGTCTTCTCAGTTAACCTTTTAAAATTAATATTCCCCCTAAATTGGTGCATAAAATAATTAAAGTAGTGCTACAAAATAATTTTAAGAGTGCGAGAAGTTATTGGTCTTGCTGAACCGTTGACGACTCTTCAGCTTTCTTGATATTCTCTTATAAATAGAAATAACTCAATTAGTTTTAGAGATATCATCAAAAATATTCAAAAATGTCTGATACGGGTGACTCAAGTCTTTCTCCCTTTTCTGTAGAGGCCATTAAGGCTGACATTGAAGACGAAGTCTTCTATGAAAGTCTGCATTACTGGGAGCTTTGCAGGAGCTTGAGCTCTTGTACAATTCTGGGGAGGCCACCACTCCTGAATTGGTGGCAGAACTGAATCAAGTGCGAGAGCACTTGAATATTGCTGTGTGGGTGGACGTCTTCAAGGAAGGTCACATGTATCAGCTGATAATCCGCAAGGAATTGAAGATTGTAATAGCCGAGCCCGGTGTACGGTACGGTTTAAGTTTTGTATGTTATGGATTTATTGATTTAGTTTAAGTTTAGTTGTGTTGTTAAGAGTTGTGTTATGGGTTATAGTATAGTTGGTATTTTTGTTTTGTGGCATGGTTGATGTTGTTAGATGGTGTTGGTTGTTTTGTATCAGTGTTTTGGATCGATTTTAGTTGCATTAGTATTGTTCTTGGCCGTGACCAGACCGCACCCTCGCTCATGGAGAGGACCGCACCCGCGGTCGTAATTGTTGGATTTTGGTGTTTTGGCCGTGAGTACACCGCACCTGCGGTGATGTTAGTACCGCACCCGCGGTGTAGACCGCACCCGCGGTATTTGCAGGACCACACCCGCGGTCGTATTTTTCGGGGAACTGTTTGGATTGCCGAGAGCTTAGCGCACCCGCGGTGCTTGTTGGCAGCGCACCCGTGGTGATGAACAGTAGAGGTATGGTCGAGATTTTAAGTACCTTTTTGGATGGGTTGACTTCACTTTTCCCTTTCTTTTCTCCTCCATTCTCGTTTTTCTCTTGGAAAACAAGGGTTTTCTTCATTTTCTTTCACTTCTCATCTTTGATTCAAGCTTTTAGTTGGAGTTTCGAGTTGAGATCGAGGTTCTTGGTTGTTCTAGGAAGCTAAGGTAAGCTTTTGGTTGTATTATTTCTTGGTTTGAGGTGAGAGATGATTTGGGCTTGTTGTTTATGTTGGTTTAATGGATTATTTGACTTGGATTCTTGGATATTGAGTTGATGTTGGTGTTATTTATGGATTATTGTTGTAGGTGGTGTACCAAGAGTTAGATTCAAGGTGTTATTGTGGTTTGTAAGTGGAATTTCATCCCTTGTGCTCACATGATTATATATGTATTGTGTTTCAAAGTTTTTATGGTGTTATTCCCTTCAATTGTTTCATTATTATGTATTGATACCTTTATGGTATATTTTAGAGACAATTGATGTCTCAATATTGATAAGGGAATACAAAAGAGAAAAGAAAGAGTGTAGTTTCCAAAGTGTTTGATAATGTCAAAGTGAGTTTAAATGTTTTATGGGTTGATAGATACATAGTCAGAGATTGCATGCAATTAGTTGATCAACGACCATATGCTTATATCCCTCAGAGTTGTCGATTTATATCGATGGGATACGAGCACCACAGACAGAGTTACTATTGATATCAATCCATACCAGAGAAAAGAGAAATACCATCTTATTGTTATGTTATTGCTATGATATTTATTTCAGAGTTGATGGTATTTATGTTTTTAAAGCTTTGATTTTCAGGGTATGTTTTCTTGGCATCTATCCATTGTTATCTATTGATTGGTGTTTTTTGAGCACATTGTAGAGTATGCCACCTAAGAGGAAAGCAGTAGAGGGTGAGGATAGTTCTTCCTCTAAAGTTGTCGACGAGTTCGGCAAGTTGCTTAAGGAGCAGGCCAAAGTCCATAGCGAGCAGATTCAGCAGCTGCTTCGATTGCAAGGAACAG
Source organism: Primulina eburnea (assembly GCF_022965805.1). NCBI lineage: Eukaryota > Viridiplantae > Streptophyta > Magnoliopsida > Lamiales > Gesneriaceae > Primulina > Primulina eburnea. Next base: position 30,046,339 of record NC_133103.1, on the reverse strand, counting down.
GACAGGGTAGAGGCCAAGTGAGAGGCCAAGTAGCTCAGGCAGTTGGCACTGATGTCGTCTTTTCTGCTTTCAAGAGAATGGATCCACCAGAATTCGCAGGCAGCACTGATCCGTTAATGGCTGTTGAGTGGGTCAAAGCACTTGAAGCAATCTTCGATCATCTCCAGTACGAAGATAAAGACAGGATCAGCTGTGCAGTATTCATGTTGGTAAAGGCTGCACGTATCTGGTGGAATGCGACCAAGGTTGGCGTGAATGTTTCGACACTGAAGTGGTCAGAGTTCACTGATTTGTTCTATGACATGTACTTTCCCGACGCCCTTCGAGCTAGGAAGGTGACTGAGTTCTTGGAGCTTCGTCAGGGAGGTATGAACGTTGACGAGTACATTCTCAAGTTCGAAGAGGGTTGCCTATTTGCTCCGTATATTGCTTCTAACGACAAGGACAAAGGCGCTCACTTCATTCGAGGCCTTCGTGCAGAGATCAGGAGGGATATTAACATGTCCAAAGCTGTGACTTTTAAAGAGATCGTGTCGAAGGCGTTGTTGGCCGAACAAGACGAGAAGGATATCGCCAGAGAGAGGCAAGAGAGGCATCAAGCTAGTGTTCAGAGAGGCCAAGGATCGAATCAGAGAGGCAAAGATCGTTTCAAAGGGAAGGGTAAGATGGAATCGAGTCGTAGACCACCGCCAGTTCCAGTTGATCCCGAGAAGCCGATGTGTCCTAAGTGCAGCAGACATCATAGAGGAGAGTGCAGATTTGGCACTCATTCTTGTTACCGTTGTGGCACGGCAGGCCACATTGCTAAAGATTGTCCTAGAGGAGCGAGCAAGGATAAAGTGCAGGGTCGTATCTTTACGATGACCAAGGAAGGTATAAACCATGATTCTTCTGTGATCTCTAGCACTATTTTAATTTCAGGCAGAGTAGCTACGACTTTGATTGATACTGGTGCTACTCATTCTTTTATGTCTGAGTTATTTTTGAGATCTTTGGGTATAGTTCCTTCCATTCTTCCCCTCTAGCTTAGTGTTGTTTTGCCTTCGGGGGACGTGTTGTGCCCGACGTCAATTGTTTATGCATGCCCTGTTCGTATTGAGGAGCGAGTTGTTTTTGCTGATTTGATTGTTATCCCGATGGTTGCCTTTGATGTTATTCTTGGCATGGATTGGCTTTCAACCTATCGTGCGGTTATTGATTGCGTTGCTAAGACGGTGACCTTTGCAGATGATGGCATTAGGGAAGGTATGCTCGCCAGTGCAGGTACTTCGCTGGTCCTTCCTTTTATTTCTTGTCTTGAGGCTGAGAAGTTGATGTGTAGAGGTTGTGTTGTGTTTCTGGCTTCGATTGTGGATGTGGATAGATTGATTAAGTTGAATATTGATGATATCGATGTTGTGAGGGAGTTTTCTGATGTGTTTGAGGATGATGTGCCGGGTTTGCCGCCGGACAGAGACATTGAGTTTGTGATTGATCTAGCTCCAGGTACGGTTCCTATTTCTAAGGCTCCGTATAGAATGGCCCCTACCGAGATGAAGTAGTTGAAGACGCAGTTGCAGGATCTTTTGGACAAGGGTTTTATTCGTCCGAGTTCTTCGCCTTGGGGAGCTCCGGTTCTGTTTGTCAAGAAGAAAGATGAGTCTTTACGGCTGTGTATCGACTATAGGGAGCTCAAAAAAGTGACGATCAAGAACAAGTATCCGTTGCCACGGATAGATGATTTGTTTGATCAGCTTCATGGTGCTACTGTATTTTCGAAGGTTGATCTTCGGTCTGGCTATTATCAGTTGAAGGTTAGGGAGTCTGATATCTCTAAGACAGCGTTCTGGACCAGGTATGGTCACTATGAGTTTCTTGTAATGTCTTTTGGTCTGACCAATGCTCCTTCGATCTTCATGGATCTGATGAACCGTGTGTTCAAGCCGTATTTGGATAGCTTCGTCATTGTCTTCATCGACGACATCTTGATCTATTCCAAGACCAGAGAGCTTAATGCAGAGCATCTCAGAGTTGTTCTCCGATTGTTGAGGGAGAAGAGGTTGTTAGCCAAGTTGAAGAAGTATGAATTTTGGTTGGATCGGATTTCTTTTCTAGGCCATGTCGTTTCGAAGGATGGCATTGCTGTTGATCCAGTGAAGATAGAGGCGATTCAGAAGTGGCCTATTCCTACCACTGTATCAGAGGTACGCAGTTTCCTTGGTTTGGCGGGTTATTATCGTCGCTTTATTTCAGATTTCTCCAAGATTGCCTTGCCATTGACCAATTTGACGAGGAAGACTGTGAAGTTCGAATGGTCTATTGATTTCCAGAGTGCATTTCAAGAGTTGAAGGATAGATTGACGACAGCTCCTGTTCTTTCATTGCCCAGTGGTTCAGAGGATTTTGTTGTGTTTACCGATGCGTCGAAGAAAGGCCTTGGTGCAGTGCTGATGCAGCGAGGTAAGGTTATCGCCTATGCTTCTCGCCAGTTGAAAGACTATGAGAAGAATTATCCGACGCATGATTTAGAGCTAGCAGCTATTGTTTTCGCCTTGAAGATTTGGAGACATTATTTGTATGGCGAAAAGTGTGAGATCTTCACAGACCACAAGAGTTTGAAGTATCTGTTTTCCCAGAAAGAGCTCAATATGCGACAGAGGAGGTGGTTAGAGCTTGTTAAAGATTATGATGTGACGATCAGTTACCACCCAGGGAAAGCGAATGTTGTAGCGGATGCTTTGAGCCGTAAGTCGAGTTTTTCCTTGAGTTCGTTGATTCAGAAGCCGTTGTTGATGGACTTGCAGAGAGAGGAGATTTCTTTGGTGGTTCCGGGGACCATTGCTCGCTTTTCAGCGTTGGTCATTCGGGCTACTTTGACGAACAGGATCCGTAGAGAGCAGTCTACTGATTTGCAGTTGTTAGAGTTGAGAGCTAGAGCAGAGGAGAGGGGTAACTCAGAATTTGGATTGAATGGTGATGGTTTGGTGACTTTCAGAGGCCGTATTTGTGTTCCTATTGGCGATGATATTCGGCGAGACGTCTTGACAGAGGCTCATACCGTGCCATATTCGATACATCCAGGCAGCACCAAAATGTATCAGGATCTTCGTCGACTTTACTGGTGGCCAGGTATGAAGAAAGATATTGCCGTATTTATTTCTCAGTGCCTAACTTGTCAGCAGGTGAAGATTGAGCACCAGAGACCTGCTGGGACATTGTTGTCATTGCCGATTCCTCAGTGGAAGTGGGAGCATATTACGATGGATTTCGTGACTGGTCTTCCCAGGACGCAGAAGGGTTTCAATTCCATTTGGGTTATTGTCGATCGATTGACCAAGTCAGCGCACTTTCTTCCAGTCAAGACGACGTATTCCATGAACCAGTATGCCGAGGATTACATAGCAGAGATTGTTAGACTTCACAGTGTCCCTGTGTCGATTGTGTCTGATCGTGACCCTAGATTTACCTCAGAGTTTTGGAAGATTTTGCACAGAGCTATGGGTTAACGGTTAGCTTTCAGTATAGCTTATCACCCTCAGAGCGACGGTCAATCAGAGAGAGTCATTCAGATTCTAGAGGATATGCTCAGAGCTTGTACTATCGATTATTCTGGTAGCTGGAATTCTAAATTTCCTCTTGTTGAGTTCACGTACAATAATAGCTACCAAGCGACGATTGGGATGGCACCGTATGAGGCACTTTATGGCAGGAAGTGTAGATCTCCCTTGTATTGGGATGAGGTTGGTGAGAGGAAGATGTTGGGACCAGAGTTGGTCCAACAGACGGCCGATGTTGTTGTTGTTATCCGTGAAAGGATGAAGACTGCGCAGTCGGGACAGAAGAGCTATGCAGATGTTCGTCGTAGACCTTTGCAGTTTGAGGTTGGCGATCACGTGTTTCTGAAGATAGCACCTCTCAAGGGTGTGATGCGATTTGGCAAGAAGGGTAAGTTGAGTCCGAGGTTTATTGGTCCATTCGAGATATTGGACAGAGTTGGAGATCGAGCCTACAGGTTAGCCCTACCGCCAGATCTTGACAGAGTTCACAATGTTTTTCACGTATCGATGCTCAGGAAGTATATTGCAAATCCTTCCCATGTTCTTCGCCACGAGCCATTGGATTTGACGCCGAATTTGACTTACCAAGAGATTCCGGTCCAGATTTTGGATCGCAAAGTCAGAGTTTTGAGGAACAAAGAGATCGGCATCGTTAAAGTTCTTTGGAGGAACCATTTGATCGAAGAGGCTACGTGGGAACCAGAGGATGAGATGAGAGAGAAGTATCCTTAGTTGTTCGTGCAGTGACGTCAATTTCGAGGACGAAATTCCCTTAAGGAGGGGAGATTGTAATAGCCGAGCCCGGTGTAAAGTACGGTTTAAGTTTTGTATGTTATGGATTTATTGATTTAGTTTAAGTTTAGTTGTGCTGTTAAGAGTTCTGTTATGGGTTATAGTATAGTTGGTATTTTTGTTTTGTGGCATGGTTGATGTTGTTATATGGTGTTGGTTGTTTTGTATCAGTGTTTTGGATCGATTTTAGTTGCATTAGTATTGTTCTTGGCCGTGACCAGACCGCACCCGCGCTCATGGAGAGGACCGCACCCGCGGTCGTAATTGTTGGATTTTGGTGTTTTGGCCGTGAGTACACCGCACCTGCAGTGATGTTAGTACCGCACCCGCGGTATTTGCAGGACTGCACCCGCGGTCGTATTTTTCGGGGAACTGTTTGGATTGCCGAGAGCTTAGCGCACCCGCGGTGCTTGTTGGCAGCGCACCCGCGGTGATGAATAGTAGAGGTATGGTCGAGATTTTAAGTACCTTTTTGGATGGGTTGACTTCACTTTTCCCTTTCTTTTCTCCTCCATTCTCGTTTTTCTCTTGGAAAACAAGGGTTTTCTTCATTTTCTTTCACTTCTCATCTTTGATTCAAGCTTTTAGTTGGAGTTTCGAGTTGAGATCGAGGTTCTTGGTTGCTCTAGGAAGCTAAGGTAAGCTTTTGGTTGTATTATTTCTTGGTTTGAGGTGAGAGATGATTTGGGCTTGTTGTTTATGTTGGTTTAATGGATTATTTGACTTGGATTCTTGGATATTGAGTTGATGTTGGTGTTATTTATGGATTATTGTTGTAGGTGGTGTACCAAGAGTTAGATTCAAGGTGTTATTGTGGTTTGTAAGTGGAATTTCATCCCTTGTGTGTGGGGACCCGGACGCTGATCATCTTCTTAATCTTCTTTGGGATTTATCCCGGACGCTGATCATCTTCTTAATCTTCTTTGGGATTTAATTATCAGTTCTGATAAACAGGGTCTAAAAATTTTTCTTTTTTCAAATGTAACTGCGGAAGGTAATGGAATCTAAATACTATACATGTCTGTATAAAATACATTTCAGTATTAAAAGTACAATAATCTAATCTAAGGTTCAACTACTAAAGTTCAAGTAGTAAACTCAAGTCTACTGCAAGTCCGAAATCACCACGCTAAACTCGTCTTCTCTCATCATCTTCTTGACCCCGATCCAGCCCCACCTGTTGTCATCCACACATACAAAACAAGACAACAGCCGGATAACTCCGGTGAGAATAAATCCCAGTGTAACACATGGTAAACATGCATATATACAAAATAAATCATGAAGCATACTGTCATGAATAAAATCAAAATAATAGATTTCATAATCTATGAAATCTAATCAAAATATGCATGCACTTTAAATCAAATAAACATGCATATAAACACTCTCAATCATAGAAACATGCTATCATACTGAAAGCAATAACGATGGGTCCCATGATCTAGGAAGCCACATCCATATAATCATGCAGTTCTAATCAACTCATGTCTAGACTTGACTCGACTAAAACTCTAGGGATCCCGTTGTGAATAAGACGTCACTGGCTGTCACCTACCCTACCAATCGAGGTGCTTTACGTCTTATTCCTAGACTTCGGCCTGATCTGTATCCACGTCTACAAAGGGGCGGTGATCTTCCCCAGAGCTGAGATATCGCCGAACGTCTAGAGTCTGCCTGATCTCCGGACTGCCCTATCTTAATGCATGAATAACAATCTATAATCATTGCATAATCATATAAACATAAACAAGAGTATAGTATGTGATTTATTGGGCAACTCAACGCGATCTCAATTGAGTTGTTCTTCCCCAATATCACATGAATTATACCTTTATCTTCCCCGTCTGAGGAAGACGAAGTCTCGAAGTCCAGTCTGTCCATATCCGATCTGAAATGACAATAACAAATATACTGTATCAATGTATAATTCAATTCACAATCCGTTCTGGTCAATACTCGACTCAGTACATAATCTGATCAATATCTGAACAAAATACCATCTGATTCATATCAACAATCTCTCGATATAATCTAAATCATATCTGAATCTGATCAATCTAATTTAACTGATGTTTCAACGGCATAATAACACAATCTTGTAATCCCGTCATTCTCAACATCACAATATCATACAGAATTCATAATATATCTCAGTACAATCTATAACTCAATATCTGTACACTCTGAGTCAATAATAACACAATTCTGATATCAAATCTAAATCAAATCATTTCTGAAAATCATACAAATTCCATAAACAGTCTGTTTCTAAATCTGACTTCAATTCTATAATGTCTACGGTAGCAGAAACACCATATCTGAGTCATATTCAATTCTAGCAACATCATATTTTCAAAACATCTCAAAACGTAACAAAACTTACGTCCTTGTATAGCCCGAGTCGAGAGGAACACGGTGTCGTACTCGGATTTCAAAACAGACGGACGGATTTTACGTACACTCAAATCTCACACGAAAAGAGCTTTCTTCCCTCGGTTCTTTCTTCTTGATAAAGAGGGAGAATTGCTTGTTCTTTATATACACATATACTTACACGTTGCCTCCAAAACACCATGTGGCGATTTTTCATGGTGCATGCCGCGCGCATATGCGCGCACAAAGCCGCGCATATGCGCCGGTAGTGCTGTCCGGCATTTTCTGCATCTCGCGCATATGCGCCACTTTACTCGTGCATATGCGCCAAACATTCTGTCCCACCCGCGCATATGCGCCATTTAAGTCGCGCATATGCGCCAATCCTTCTGGACCTTCCGCGCATATGCGCCATTTTCTTCGTGCATATGCGCCAAGCATAATCTTCCCACTTATTGAGATTTCTTCTTTCGGCTTTCCCGGTCTGATCCGTTCCGTCTATAATCATCTTAATTATCAACCATAGATTATAATAATCATTTCCAAATCTTTTCAGATTAACCGGATTAATTTCTCGGGCCTTACATTTCTCCCCCTCTTAGATCTGAGTTCGCCCTCGAACTCGCAAATACTCAATTCAGATATATCAGAAGAAATGTATACAAAGTTCAAAGCAGAACTCATCTCAATGAATCTGTTCTGAAATCTCAATCTTGCAATGCTGGCTATAAAACATCCGTATATACCAACCTGTAAGTTATAACAAAACCCTACTACCTGTAGTTGTTATTATATTTGCTTATCCCAATCCAGGACATATTCAGTCTTTATCTTTAAATACCAATCGTCATCATCCGACGTTGGTGTCTTAAATCTATTCATGTTAAACTATCTGGATAACTAGTGCTAACATTCAGCACTATAGTTCTACCAATATCTGTCAATATCTGATTACTACACCCTGACTATCTGTCGATCTCTCTGACTACCTGTCAATCTGTAATAAATCTGCACAAGAGAGCTTATGATATGGTCTATCACAAGTACCACTCCAACAAAATCACAATCTGATATCATCTAATTCAATATTCTAATCCATCTGATTATTTCTTTGACATCGATCTATGTCATCTAGTTCTGTTTGCACGTAATCTGGTACAAACTGATAGATATAGATTGAGAAATCTGTCAATCATAATCATATCATATCTAAATCTAAAGAAAATGGTTGTAATGTCATTACGAACACCATAGAAATGTACTCCCATTTCTATTCAGAAATATACATATTCTGTAACCAATCTTCTGATTTCTATCTTTCTATCTTCTTCTGTTAGCAACTCAGACTTATCAGTACAATTTCTGCCAACATGTCTGCACAATTTCTGCCATAACTGATCTAATCTGTTTATATCACAATCTATCTGTTCGAATATAGTACATTCACAACCATCTGAATGAAAACTGACTTCACTATTGTGCAGTTCTGACACTATCTGTGATTCTAGATTCGAACTATTCTATATAAACAAATCAACAATAATATAAGTTAAAAAAAATACCTACCTGATATTCGGCTCTGACCACCCATATCAAAAGCTATAAATAATTCTGAAACATTCTGACATCACACAATAGAAGTAGTCTGTCTGATACAAACACAAAGTCACATATTTGTTACTGTAAACGATACTCTGCTCTGATTTCCACTGTTTACAATAAACTGTATTACACTGATTCACAATAACGGTAATATCACATCGAATTCTGAATAGAAAGAACTTATACAGATCTAGTGAGTTTAAGAAACTCATAACATAATAAATTCTGGCTGGCTGACCAATCTTCATACTGCCCAAATCAACTGCTATATCTCATCTGCAATTAGAATATACTCCCAACCAATATAAGATGTCTCAAATACTGATTTAGATCAATCATAATACGCAAGCAGATATATCATAATAAGGGAATAAGAGATTAAGAAAATCTGTAAAACTCAGCAATTCTGACTTTCTGACATTTCTGCTAATTCTGATATATCTGTTACCTGTGTCGTTTACAGTCGCTGAATTCTGTCTCAACCGTGCACATAAATCGGTATACAAACTGCAGATATCACATATTCTGAATACAATCTGTTTCAATTATGATTCATACCTGACTAATTTCTGTATACAATAATCACAATTCTCTAAATATTCAATAAAATCTTCAAATATTCCATTTAATCAATCAGATGCTATTAACATATCAAATATCATGGATATAACAAGCATAACTCTTCAGAATATCTCTGAATACAAAATCTATCAATCTAGAAACCGAATTGAACTATCTTCAAAAGAAATACTCAATCAACTGTAATTCTCAGCCAATGTTCTGATCAGTCAATTCTTTCCATTCATTCTGTATACTCACTGTTATTCTGTACCGAATTAATACCTGATATTGATTCAGTTCTGAAATCTACCTTTCTGATATAAAACTTATCTGAAATCTTATCTAGGCAACTATCAGTTAACTCATACTTGACTATCACATCTGTACTTGTTATGCTCGATTTCAGTGGATCTACTGAATACATAAAGATACAATCTGTTCCTTTCTGTATTAATCGATTCATTAACAATACAAATATTAAGGACTCCTAAATCTAGAATCCTTACCGGAAATCTCCGTTTATCAGCCAAATCTGGTCTGATTCTTACCTATGCACTTGTTCAACATATAAATATCAAGAATGCAATCAAAATCAGATAACAAAAGTACATCCCCATCTCTCTTGATCTCGATCTTATCTTACTACAGTTTATGTATCTATATCACCAAAATCTTTGATATCAACATTTTCCTCAACAATCAAGGAATTAATACTACAGTATACACAGACCCAACAGATACAGCATATCTCCAGGCTATCCAATCACAGATACTCAAAAATGCATTCGTACATATCAATACATCTGTAATATAATCATAAAGAATAGTACCTGTTGTGTATTCTGGGTCTGTTTCTCAGTCATTACCACTAATGATTCTGCTCTTTAAGATCTTCGAAACTGTCTCTGCGGACAAACTTTAGCAAAGTGTCCTGTCTGCTTACAGATATTGCACTTACCAAGCACTCCCTGACATTGTTCTGTGGAATGTCTCCCTCCACAAGTCCGGCAATATATTCCAGTATAGCTCGGGCTGGAACTACTGGAACTAGACGAGCTACTACCTAATCTCTTGAACTGCTTCTTCTGAATTTGCAAGGGTTCTTTCTTTTTACCACTGCTACTACCAGTCTCAACTCTAGAATGCAGTTGCTGTGGGTCTGGTGCTGGAAGATCATATAATGCTCCCGGTTGTCCTATCAGCACCGTTTCCGCTCTTTTAGCCCTATTCAAGGTATCAGCAAAATTACTTGATTGCTTTACATTTACCAACGTACGTACTTCTGGATTCAATCCTTGAATGAACTGGCTAGACATAGCATCATCATTTCTAGCCACAAGAGGAGCAAAACGTAGAAGTGTGAAGAACTGTGCCAAGTATTCATCAACACTCAAAGGACCCTGTCTCAGGTTTGCAAATTCTGCACTTCTATCCTGTCTATATGAGGTAGGGAAGAATCTTTGATAAAATTCAAATCTAAAGGTCTTCCACGTGATCACTGAACGACTCTGCTCTAAGGCTCCTTTGGTGAGTAACCACCATCTTCTAGCAGTCTCTTGCAACTAGTTCTCAATAAGCCTAATTCTACACTCATCTGTGAAATTTAGGAATTCAAATAACATTTCTGTCTCCTCAAGCCACTTCTCACAATCTGCTGACGTCTCATTTCCCTTCAGAACCGGCGGCTGAAACGACTGGAACCTCTGTATCTGTGTTTCCATCTGAATTTCTGACATGTCTATCTGAGGTTCTGTTCTATCTGTCTGATCATATGACGTACTGCCTTTTTCTGGAATTCTACGGGGAGCTATATCTGATTACCAAAAACATCAGTAATCCCATACCACAAATCTGTTTCAAATCTTTTCCTGACCATCTTACTGCTGGTCATGAATCCGATCTGATTCGTATTCAGTGATACATAATACCAATCTAATTCACATAATCAGGTAAACATGTATCTACAAGCAGTAACACATAATCTCATGCTAGCATCACAATGTAAATCAACATCATAAGCAATCTCATGCTAGCACACACATGCAAGGAAAGAAAATTCATCTACCCCGCTCATTCTCTTCTAACCCCATCTAAGTCAATCTAAAAGATCTATCAGTTCTAACTATCTTAGTCTAAAGATCTATCTCTAAAGGATCCTCGCTCTGATACCACCTGTTGTGGGGACCCGGACGCTGATCATCTTCTTAATCTTCTTTGGGATTTATCCCGGACGCTGATCATCTTCTTAATCTTCTTTGGGATTTAATTATCAGTTCTGATAAACAGGGTCTAAAAATTTTTCTTTTTTCAAATGTAACTGCGGAAGGTAATGGAATCTAAATACTATACATGTCTGTATAAAATACATTTCAGTATTAAAAGTACAATAATCTAATCTAAGGTTCAACTATTAAAGTTCAAGTAGTAAACTCAATTCTACTGCAAGTCCGGAATCACCACGCTAAACTCGTCTTCTCTCATCATCTTCTTGACCCCGATCCAGCCCCACCTGTTGTCATGCACACATACAAAACAAGACAACAGCTGGATAACTCCGGTGAGAATAAATCCCAGTGTAACACATGGTAAACATGCATATATACAAAATAAATCATGAAGCATACTGTCATGAATAAAATCAAAATAATAGATTTCATAATCTATGAAATCTAATCAAAATATGCATGCACTTTAAATCAAATAAACATGCATATAAACACTCTCAATCATAGAAACATGCTATCATACTGAAAGCAATAACGATGGGTCCCATGATCTAGGAAGCCACATCCATACAATTCTAATCAACTCATGTCTAGACTTGACTCGACTAAAACTCTAGGGATCCCGTTGTGAATAAGACGTCACTGGCTGTCACCTACCCTACCAATCGAGGTGCTGTACGTCTTATTCCTAGACTTCGACCTGATCTGTATCCACGTCTACAAAGGGGCGGTGATCTTCCCCAGAGCTGAGATATCGCCGAATGTCTAGAGTCTGCCTGATCTCCAGACTGCCCTATCTTAATGCATGAATAACAATCTATAATCATTGCATAATCATATAAACATAAACAAGAGTATAGTATGTGATTTATTGGGCAACTCAACGCGATCTCAATTGAGTTGTTCTTCCCGAATATCACATGAATTATACCTTTATCTTCCCCATCTGAGGAAGACGAAGTCTCGAAGTCCAGTCTGTCCATATCCGATCTGAAATGACAATAACAAATATACTGTATCAATGTATAATTCAATTCACAATCCGTTCTGGTCAATACTCGACTCAGTACATAATCTGATCAATATCTGAACAAAATACCATCTGATTCATATCAACAATCTCTCGATATAATCTAAATCATATCTGAATCTGATCAATGTAATTTAACTGATGTTTCAACGGCATAATAACACAATCTTGTAATCCCGTCATTCTCAACATCACAATATCATACAGAATTCATAATATATCTCAGTACAATCTATAACATAATATCTGTACACTCTGAGTCAATAATAACACAATTCTGATATCAAATCTAAATCAAATCATTTCTGAAAATCATACAAATTCCATAAACAGTCTGTTTCTAAATCTGACTTCAATTCTATAATGTCTACGGTAGCAGAAACACCATATCTGAGTCATATTCAATTCTAGCAACATCATATTTTCAAAACATCTCAAAACGTAACAAAACTTACGTCCTTGTATAGCCCGAGTCGAGAGGAACACGGTGTCGTACTCGGATTTCAAAACAGACGGACGGATTTTACGTACACTCAAATCTCACACGAAAAGAGCTTTCTTCCCTCGGTTCTTTCTTCTTGATAAAGAGGGAGAATTGCTTGTTCTTTATATACACATATACTTACATGTTGCCTCCAAAACACCATGTGGCGATTTTTCATGGTGCATGCCGCGCGCATATGCGCGCACAAAGCCGCGCGCATATGCGCGCACAAAGCCGCGCATATGCGCCGGTAGTGCTGTCCGGCATTTTCTGTATCTCGCGCATATGCGCCACTTTACTCGTGCATATGCGCCAAACATTCTGTCCCACCCGCGCATATGCGCCATTTAAGACGCGCATATGTGCCAATCCTTCTGGACCTTCCGCGCATATGCGCCATTTTCTTCGTGCATATGCGCCAAGCATAATCTTCCCACTTATTGAGATTTCTTCTTTCGGCTTTCCCGGTCTGATCCGTTCCGTCTATAATCATCTTAATTATCAACCATAGATTATAATAATCATTTCCAAATCTTTTCAGATTAACCGGATTAATTTCTCGGGCCTTACATTGTGCTCACATGATTATATATGTATTGTGTTTCAAAGTTTTTATGGTGTTATTCCCTTCAATTGTTTCATTATTATGTATTGATACCTTTATGGTATATTTTAGAGACAATTGATGTCTCAATATTGATAAGGGAATACAAAAGAGAAAAGAAAGAGTGTAGTTTCCAAAGTGTTTGATAATGTCAAAGAGAGTTTAAATGTTTTATGGGTTGATAGATACATAGTCAGAGATTGCATGCAATTAGTTGATCAACGACCATAGGCTTATATCCCTCAGAGTTGTCGATTTATATCGATGGGATACGAGCACCACAGACAGAGTTACTATTGATATCAATCCATACCAGAGAAAAGAGAAATACCATCTTATTGCTATGTTATTGCTATAATATTTATTTCAAAGTTGATGGTATTTATGTTTTTAAAGCTTTGATTTTCAGAGTATGTTATGTTCATTGCTATGTAAGAGTTCCACTTGCTGAGTTTTATACTCATTTCAGTTATTTTCATGTGATGCAGATAAGAGCGACGGACCGGGACGTTGACTGTGGATGGGAGTCATATGCATACGAAGTTGGAAGGTTGGCATTTTGGACATGATCATAGAAATGATATTTTGTGTTTTTGATATGTCATTTGAATGATCATGTATTTATTTTGATGTAAAGATTTGAATGAAATATATTTTGAAACTCCTTCCATTTGCAAGAAAATTTTAAATTCCGCTGTATTTTAATTGTAACGGGTCAAGGTGTCACAAAGATCCTGAGTCGCATAGCTCATTCTCACAGCTTTCTCATGACTGCTCCTTCTTCTTTATCTGTTTGGCTGAAATTTTGGATAATTGTTGTGGAGAATCAGTATGATGATGTAATCCAGACCAACATTTATAAGTAATGAAATATTTATCTGATTTTAACTCTATTTTTCTGTAAGTGATATATTTCATCAGTTGTGACATAAACTGATGGGAAACTAACTGTCATATGTTGATCATGAACTGGGATTATTTAAACAATTATTAACAGAATTCAAACAGGTGTCAGTTGACTATGAACAACTGACAACTTAAAGTCCTTGGTAAATGTGAAAGACGCGTTAATTGTCGTGAGACTCTTCAGCATCTCCAACGTCATTTTCCTATAAATAAGATGATAGTAATAAAAATGTGATGCAATATCAGTTCAAAAATATTTCAATATGTCTGATTCTGATGCATGCAGCAGCACTCATGTTCATGTTACTGAGCAGTCAACCCCTCGTTTAACAAATATCAAGAGAAAGATGGAGATATATGTCTTTCAGAAGGTGATGTCAACATGGGAAAAGATTCATGAGTTGAAGAGGGTGAGTGACATTGGTGCTATTCCTACTCGTGCTCAGGAGGCAAGAGCACTGAAGTACCTTGAACGTTTTAAAGTTAGACATGTTAGGGATTTGGTTGAAGACAAATGTCTTTTGGAGGCGATGCTATGGAAGGAGTGACATGTTGTTGATAAGATTTCAAAATCTAGGGCATTTGCTAGAGTTCGAATTTATGAGTTAAATGATTGGGTTAGGGCGTGGCTAGATTCAGTTGATTCCATGATATCTTCTGTAAAATGGGAACGTTGGTATTCTTAATGAAGTGTTATTTTTAATTTGTTGTGTTCTTATTTTCTTCGTATAATTTTGTTAGTGAAGCAATATTACTAATAATTTCTAAGATAAATCAATTAAACCAAGAATATTTCGAAAATAAGAAAACTTAGCCTCGGGTAATGGTTTTGTGAAGATGTCAGCTGCTTGCTGTTCAGTTGAAATATATTCTAGTCGAATATCCTTCTTTAACGCATGATCTCTGATGAAGTGATGCCTGACATCTATATGCTTGGTCCTTAAGTGAAGAACTGGATTGTAAGTGATGGCAATTGTACTGGTATTATCACAAAATATGGGCGATTCAGTTGATGTTCCTCCATAATCCTTCAGTTGTTGCTCAATCCAGATCAGTTGTGCACAACAGCTACCAGCAGCAAGATATTCTGCTTCTGTTGTTGAGGTAGCTATGGGTGTCTGCTTCTTGCTGAACCAATAGATCAGTCTGTCTCCTAAGAACTGACAAGATCCACTTGTACTTTTGCGATCAAGCTTACATCCTGTATAATCTGCATCTGAGTATCCAACTAAATTGAAGATGGAGTCTTTGGAATACCATAGCCCAACATTTTGCGTGTTCTTAAGATATCTCAGAATTCTTTTAGCAGCTGAGAAATGTGATTGCTTAGGGTTTGCTTGAAATCTGGCACACATACAGACAGCAAAAACAATATCAGGACGACTGGCTGTTAGGTATAACAATGAACCTATTAACCCTCTACATAATGTCGCCTCCACTGATATTCCCCCTTCTCAGTGTCTAGTTTAACTGATGAGCTCATGGGAGTTGTTGCAGCTGAACATGATTCCATACCAAATTTCTTTAGCAACTCCTTTGTATATTTTGTTTGACTAATGAATATACCAGTTTCCAGTTGCTTCGCTTGCAGTCCAAGAAAGAATGTCAGTTCACCCATCATGCTCATTTCAAACTTATCCTGCATTAACTTAGCAAACGTTTTGCACAATTTGGGGTTAGTTGACCCAAAAATTATATCATCAACATAAATTTGAACTAGTAGAATATGATTACTTTTAGTAAATTTAAACAGGTTCTTATCAACTGATCCGACTGTAAAGTCATGATCAGTTAGGAATTTTGAAAGAGTTTCATACCAAGCCTTGGGAGCTTGTTTAAGACCATATAATGCTTTGTTCAAATAATATACATGATCAGGAAGTTTGTGGTTTACAAAACCCGGAGGTTGTTTGACATATACTTCTTCTTGTAACTGACCATTTATGAATGCACTCTTCACATCCATCTGGTAAACTTTGAAGTTTTTGTGAGATGCATAAGCAAGAAATATTCTGATTGCTTCCAATCTTGCAATTGGAGCATACGTCTCATCGTAGTCAATTCCTTCTTCTTGCCATATTCTTGTGCTACTAGTCTTGCTTTGTTGCGTATAACTGAACCGTCCTCGTTTAGTTTATTCCTGTACACCCATTTTGTACCTATAATGTTTTTTGAAGTTGGTCTTGGAACTAAGTTCCAGACGTTATTGTGAGTGAACTAATTCAGCTCTTCTTGCATAGCATTTACCCAATTAGGATCAGCAAGAGCTTCATCAGTTTTCTTTGGTTCCAGTTGTGAAACAAAGGCTGAATGAATAAATAAATTTAACATTTGATTGCGAGTTCTTACTGGATCAGATGGATTTCCTATTACTAGATGTGGTGGATGTGATTTTCTCCATCTGTACTCTGCATTTGTTGCATCAGCAACTTCTTCAGTTGGTAACTGAGTGCAATTTTCAGCTTCAATTGATGCCTCGTCAGCTGGTATTTGAATGTTATCAGTTTGCTTTAATAACTGATTGTCATCATTGACTTCTTGCTCATTTAATTGATCCAATATTTCTGGTTCTGGTGTTTGAAAGATGTCTTGATTGTTATGACTTTCTTCTTTGTCATCATCTTCCAAACTGATATCTGTAAATCGATCAACTAGCTCAACTTGATCAGTTGGCTTATCAGTTAGTACAGTTTCATCAAAATCAACATGTGCAGATCCTTCAACATTTAAAGTTTTCTTATTAAAGACTCTATAAGCTATACTAACTGATGAATATCCAAGGAATATTCCTTCTACAGATTTGGCATCAAATGCTTTTAAGTAATTTTTACCATTATCATGAATGAAGCATCTACAGCCGAATATTTTGAAATAAGTGATTATACTTTTTCTTCCATGCCAGATCTCATATGGTGTTTTCATATGGTTCTTATTAATCATTGATCTGTTCTGAGTATAACATGCAGTGTTTACTGCCTCTGCCCAAAATCTTTGAGAAATGCCAGAATCAGCAAGAATTGTTCTAGCAGCTTCTTTAAGGGTCCGATTTCTTCTCTAAGCTACACCGTTTTGCTGAGGAGTTCTTGCTGCTGAGAGCTCATGCTTGATTCCAGCATTTTCTAGAAAACTTGAAAGTGTTTGATTGATGAATTCAGTTCCTCGATCAGATCTGATTCGATCAATCCCAACTGATTTTTCATTTAAAAGTCTTTTGAAGAGTTTAATCAGTTGTGCAGCCATATGGTCTTTGGATTTGAGAAATATAACCCAAGTAAATCTTTAAAAATCATCTACGACCACCAAGGTGTATTTCATTCCCCCTAAGCTCATGACTAGTATTGGACCGAAGAGATCAATGTGCAATAGTTCTAAGCATCGGGATGAAGATTTATAGCCCTTGTTTTTGAAAGAAGAGCGTACTTGTTTTCCATACTGACATGCTGAGCAAAGTTTTTCTTTTGAAAAAATTATTTTGGGCAAACCAGTTACAAGTTCATGTTTACTCAGATAAGCAATGGATTTAAAGTTTAAATGATTTAACCTTTTATGCCACAACCAGTTTTGAGATGATTTTGAAGCAATGAAGCAGACTGGTGCATGAGGCTGTTCATTCCAACTGACTTTATATGTGTTTCCACATCGTTTTCCAGTTAGTATGATTTCATCAGTTGATGTTTTAACTAAGCATGAGTTTTTATCAAATTGTACCGAGAATCCATTTTCGCATAACTGACTGATAATAATCAAGTTATACTTCAGATTCTCTACTAATAAAACATCTTTAATAGTAAAGTTACCATTGATAATCTTACCCTTACCCACGGTTTTAACTTTGGAATTATCTCTGAAACTGATGTTTGGACCACTATATTTGATCAGTTGAGATAGCATACTTGCATCTCCTATCATATGTCGTGAGCAACCGCTGTCCAAATACCATATTGAATTTTTATTTGTACTTGTTACCTGCAAACACAAACATAATATGATTTGGCACCCATATCTATTTGGGTCCAAAGCTTATTAGTCCCTTTGGAACCCATACTTGGATTAGTCTAACTGACTTTCCAGTAGCTGTATTCCAAATGGTTTTTCTCGGTTTTTGTGTGCTTGGTGAATAATGTACAGATGATACAATATGTATTTTAGCTTCGTTCAACTGATTTTTTAGTCCTTATCTTTTCTGGACTGGTTTGCAGTTATAATAATTTGAATAATTCTTGCTAAATCTTTTTGATGAATGATTTTCTGAGTCAGTAGAGATTTTTGGACTGTAACCAACTCCATGTCTTCTGGCCTTATACAAATTCTCAATAGGTTTTTCATTCAGTTTGCTGGGCTCAAATTTCTCTTGTTCTACTGTTGATCTGACAAATTGAATGTACTTCCCTTTGTTCATTGTCAGCTTTGGTTGAGTATCATTTGAAAACGTTTCTCCTTGATTACTGAACCCTAAACCAGTTTTATCAGAAATTGATTTTTGTGAATTATGCATCTCATTCAATGCAGTAGACGACTTATTCCAAGATTGAATGAGTTTAGTCTGTTTTGAATTTTCAAGGATCGATTTCTGGATCAGTGACTGATCTTTCTTTCTCTCTGCTTTTAGCTCAGCAATTTCCCTTTTTAGACTCAACCTATCAACTGATTCATCAGTTTTGGTTTTGTTGTCAATGGGAACATTTTGCTTTGATTTTATTTCCTCAAATGATGATGCAAGTTTCTGGTACTCATTTACCATTTCATGCAATGTTAAAATGAGTTCTTCTCGTGTAAAATCAGTTGAACTAAAATCAAATACCTGTTGACTTGTAGATTCTGCTTCAGTATCATTTGCCATTAGACAATTGACTTCCTCTTCATCATTTGAGCTATATGAGCTTCCTGGTTCTGATTCGTCACTATCAGTTTCTGCCCATTTGGATTTGTTCTCTTCAGCTAATAGAACTTCGTGTTTCTTTCTGTAGGTTTTCTTATCATCTCTGGGTCTTCTCTTATGCTCATATGGTTTATTTCTTCTGTCAGTTGATCCTTGACTGTCCTTTTTAGGTTTAGGACAGTAAGCAATGTAATGACCTGTTTTTCCACAATTGTAGCAAGCATTTGTTTCTTCTTTGGAATTATTTCTCTGGTATTGCTTCTGAAAGTTTCCTTGGTTCTTTCTCATGAACCTCCCAAACTTTTTGATGAATAATGACATAGCATCATTGCTTAACTGATCAGCAGATTTCTCGGCTGAACTAGTTGGTTTAGTTCTGACAGCTGCTAAAGCAGTTGTAGTTGTAGGAGTAGATGGTTCTCCTTCTCTGTTCTGCAATTCAAATTCATAAGCTTTTAAATCAGCAAATAGTTCATGAAGTTCGATCTGGTTTAAGTCTTTAGATTCTCTCATAGCCATAGTTTTGACATCCCATTCCATTGGAAGACCTCTCATCACTTTTAGTGCAACCTCTTTGTTGGTATACACTTTTCCAAGTGCATTTAATTCATTTACAATACTGCTCACCCTTTCATCATACTCATTCATTGATTCTCCAACCTTCTTTTTGATATTGTCAAATTTCTGAACAACAACTGAGAGTTTATTTTCTTTTGTTTGGTCATTTCCTTCATATAACTGAATCAACTTCTCCCAAATTTCTTTTGCTGTTTTGCACATCTTTATTTTGTTGAAGGTTGCTTTGTCCAGTGTTTTGTATAGAGTATCTTTGGCCACATTGTAAAGATTAGCTTTCCTTTTGTCCTCAGTTGTCCACTCTTCTCTGAGGTTTTGAATTCTCTGTGGTGCCCCTTCAGTTATGGCAATTGCTGTGTTTGCTTTTAGAATCTTCATGGGTCCGTCTGTTATGACATACCACATATCATCATCTTGTGCAGCTAAGTGAGCCTGCATTCTGATTTTCCAGTCATCGAAATCTTCTCTTGAGAACATAGGAATTTTATTGAATGAAGTCATGCTAGCAGATTTATAGATCAGAAGTATTCAAGAACAAGATTCAACTGCTCTGATACCACTTGATAGGATCGGTTGTCGTAACAAGAGTGTTTAGAAGGGGGGTTGAATAAACACTTATACTTAAAATTGTTCTTTAACAATATTTGAGTTCAGTTTAGTGATAAACTGAATCTCGGAATCTTGTTGGTCAATAACAATCAGTTAAACTAGAGTAGTTGCGGAAAGTAACTGACTGAAAGATAGAATACGAAACTGAAAGAAATATGCAAGAGTTGTTTCTGGATGTTCGGAGAATTTAATTACTCCTACGTCACCCCTTCTATCACAAGGATAGGATGTTCTTTAAAAGACTTTGATCAAGTACAACACTTGTACAGACCCACTTCAGTTTGGACTTACAACTGCCAAAACTGAAACTCTTAGTTCTACACAATATTCTCAGTACGTAACTGATATTAGCACAATTGAATCTAACAGCTTTTAGAGAGTGCTAATAAGCTCAGATTGTAGCCTTGATTGCTACGAGTAATTCAAATGAAAGTGAGCTAAGATTTTGGCAGAGTAACAGCAAGCTTAAGATTGAGTGATCGTTTCTTTTCAGATGTTCTTCAGTCATATTTATATACTTCTCTTTCAACGGTAACTTTGAGATGTATTTGAATTCTTGTATCCGTTGATTGCCACTTCATCATTTGTTGGGCAATGTTCTCTTCATTGATTTTCATACGGCGTCTTAATTGCAATAGCCGAAATACGTTGTTCTATGCTGTAATGATTGAGGTGCGGCTTTCCATATTCATTTGATGTTTAATATGTCCTTTTGTCGGTTGAATGTTCTTTCCCGAGAAGCATTCAGTTGAGATATGTTTTAACGGAAACTTATGCGGCTGAGTATATTAACTGATCAGTTTTCTTCATTTGTTCAGCTGGTTTCAGTTGTTAAATATTCAGTTGTCTCATAATTTAGTTAGTTTCTTCAGTTTGTCAAACTCCGAAATTTGATTTCCAACAGCTTGTTTTTCTTGGAAGGGGCATAACGCTTCTCACTCTTACCTTGTGGGCCCTTTTTTCTCTCAGACTAGAAGCCCACTAGGAAAACATATTTTTTCTTCTTTAAGGTGGTCTCCTAAGTTGTAAGCCTATAGACCAACTCTTCAAGGCTAGCGATAATTTCATCATGGAACTTGTTGAGAATCACCAATTACAAACCCACCATATTCTCAATAATATTTACACCATGCTCATGAGCATATGCTCATCTTGCATGCTTTTAATCACGAGCTCTTTGATAGTAGCATGCCTCACTGTATGAGTTTGAGAACAACACAACTCTTGCATGTGCCTGTCAATATCAGCAACATTTATAGATTCATTGAATCGGCTCTGCATTTCATTTGACATAAAAGGGAACATAAAACACTTAGCTCGCAGATCATTGGCTCACCATTTCTCAAACTTACCTAGTTTCTCAGCACTAGCGTTGGCAGTTGTCTCTTTTGGAGGAGTCTTAATTAGTACATATGTAAAGACCCGAAATCTTGCAACGAGAAAACCGGTATATGTCATAGGAAATTTCAGCTCATTTTGGCACAACATTTTTTCCCATGCAATCATAATCTTGAAAATTTAAATAATCATTTTCCCCTCATTATTGACCATTTATCACCATTTTTAATGAATAATTTAAACCACAATAAATCAGACATTAAACTACCATATTAAAAGAAAAATAATGATAATTAAGAGGAGGTTAATGACCATGAATAGGTGTCATTAATAGGAGGTTAATGACCATGAATAGGTGATTTAAATGTGAGATTAATGGTCATGAATAGGTGTCATTAAGAGGAGGTTAATGACCATGAATAATGACATTTAATGTGACATAAATGGCATTGAAAGGAGTGACCCTTCACCGTACCCTTAGAGGCCTATAAATAGAGGCTTTAGTTTAATGTGAGACCACAACAAAAATCCTCTCAAAATTTCGGTCCCCCTCCTCCAAAATCACTTCTCAGTCGTCGCTTGCAAGAAGGAAAAAGGAGAAATTGTTCCGGCGTTTCAAGTGATGTGAATTGCTGTTTACATTAACGTGAAGATTCTATCCGGGTTCGGTCATTACTCGACCGAAATTCAACAAGTTTTGTTCGACCAAGCTCTGCACATTTCATACCGTAATTTCAAGAATGTATCTGGGTTTTTGTTATATAATTCGTTATATTTTAAAACTTGAATAAAATATTGTGACGTACGTTATGTATGTTCTTATTTTCGAAAGTCAGCTTATTCTTATCTTTAAAATTTCGATCGATGAATATTGTGTTTTTTTCTGGTCTTCGATATTCTTTGATCCGCTGTATTCGTTCAAAGTTTTTATAAGTTTTGTTCGATAAATCTGAATTTGTTACGCACTTTTACAACTCGATTTGAAATTGAACGAGAATTGTAGTTCTGTCTGGCCCCCATTGGTGGGTATAAAAACCATGTTCTGTTTGGCCCCCATCGGTGGGTATAAAATCTTGTTCTGGCATCACCCCTTAGAGGACTAACATATTGAGGACAATTTGAACATTGAAATGAGATGAGTAACAGTGTTTTGTTCTGAATTGCTTTGAATTGTTCTGATTTTCTTCTTAACTGCTCTGATTCTTCTGATAGCCTTTGTCTAATTTTGGATTCCATTCTGTTATGATAAGTTAAAAGTAATAAGTGTTGAAAGTTTGTTAAAAATATTTTTTGAGAAAATTAAGTTCTATATGTATCTTTGGAAATCGATCGACCCCCACTTGCTGACTGTTTCCCAAAATACTCACCTCTTACAAATTTCATATAAAAATGGAAAGCAACTGAATGAGGAGGAACAAGAAGCTTTTTGGGGATGGTAGTCGATGAGCAATATTCAAGAATCAAGATTTTATTTTCCTTTTGTTTAGTTTCTGCTTCCGCAACTCTGATGTATTTTTATTCTATTGTCAATGTAAAGACAATGTTTTAGTTATGAAAAAGACTGGATATTTGGCATTTCGATACGAGGCTTAATTGTTTTCAAGTAATTGATTAACAATGCTGGATGTCACCGACGCCGCGGTCTCGGAGCGTGACATTTTAGTGGTATCAGAGCCGCCATGCTCATAATCTCGCTGGGATTTTGACAGAATAAATTTGACTTCGTCAAATTTTGGCAAAAGCCTAGGGTATCCAAAATCTGAATCCAACTTTCATTTGTTTCCTAAATTTCTGAGAAACTCAAAATCTATCCCTTCAATCGTTCCGCAAATTTTTAGTATCGAAAATTCCACGACAACTTTGTTTCTATTATTCGTGCCTTTATACGATTCTGATATTTTACCTCCATTTATTTTAGAAAATGGCAGGCAGACCACCTCGACACAACAGGAACCCCAGCGGAATCAATAACAACAAAGACGAAAATCCTCCGTCACCACCAAGGGTGAATCTCAGCAGGGAGGATATGATAGCTATATTGTGGTCGCCACACTGCAAGGAATCGTGAACACTATTGCTAATGCTATCCAGCCGCCCCCAGAACCACAACCGCGAGGGATCAAGTATCATTATGAATCCCTTCGGAAGAATCGAGTTCGAACTTTTTATGGAAACCCAGATCAAAAAGTCAGTCATTATTGGCTCAAGAATGTTGAAACTCACCTGCATTTACTGGAGGTACCTGAAGGATTTAGAGTGGAAGTTGTGACACCGTTTTTGGAATATCGGCAAGGAAGTGGTGGGAAACTGTGTCACCATCGTTGGCTTGGGTGGAACAAATCACATGGCAATCATTTAGGAGAGAATTTTTGAAACAATATTACCCAGCCGAATTTCGTCTGCAGAAGTTGAGCGAGTTTGAAAACTTCAAACAGACGTCGGACATGACAATGATGGAATATACCTCAAGTTTCAATGATCTGGGAAACTATGTTCTAACGATCATGTCTGATGAAACATTGAAAATGCACCATTTTAAGAAAGGACTGAGCAGCCGGATTCAATTGGCTTATGCGGTTTTCAGGCCAAGAAATTTTGCGGATTTGATAGTCGTGGCAATGAGCGCGGAAACTAATATCAGACTCCGAGAAGATGAAAACAAGAACAAGAGACCGTTGGTCAGTCAATCTGCTTAGAATGGCCCCAAATTCAAAAGGCGAAACTATTCAAGCGGCCCCTCAAGAGGAACCTTTAACAGTGCTGGCAATACAGAAGGAAAGTGGTGCGATACTTGTCGACAAAAGCACGTTGGAGAATGTTATAGGAAAATAGGCGCTTGTTTCAGATGTGGTAAGGTGGGTCATCGGATTAAAGATTGTCCAGACAACAAAGACAAAGGGACGAGACCCAGCAAACCAAATGAAAACAAGACTAATGCTTGGGTTTACGCAATAACCCAGGAAGAAGCTGATAACACCAACGAAGTGGTGGCAGGTACTGTTTTACTCAATGAAATACCTGCGTATACTACTTGTTTGATTGCGGTGCTACACACTCATTTGTGTCTAGAAGATTAGCTAAGAAGCTTAAAACTTGAGCATGAAATACTTAGTGAACCCTTAAGAGTGGCAACACCTGTAAGTAAAACAATTGAAACCCACAAGGTGTATCGAAACTGTGAAATTTGTATCAGCAAACAAATTTTTGAGACATAATTGATTCAACTCAATATGATTGAGTTTGATATCATCTTTGGAATGAATTGGTTATCACAGAAAATCCAAAGAACGTAAATTATTCTATCTGCCTCACAAGCCTGGAAGATCATAAAAGGCGGTGAAAAAATTTATCGGACAGTGATCAATGAGGTCAAAGAAGAAGAAGTCCCAAGGTTGGAAGATATTCCAGTTGTTCAAGAATTTCCAGATGTTTTTCCCGAGGAGTTATTGGGTGAGATACCCGATATGGAAGTGGAATTTGAAATCAATTTGGTCCCTGATGTTGCATCAATTTCAAAGGCACCATACCGAATGGCTCCAGCCGAATTAAAGGAATAAAAGGAGCAACTTCAGGAATTACTGGACAAGATGCAAATTCGACCCAGTGCATCCCCATGGGGAGCACCAGTACTGTTCGTAAAGAAAAAGGACGGAAGCATGAGGCTATGCATTGATTACAGAGAGTTAAACAAGATTACCATAAAGAATAAGTACACACTCCCGAGAATAGATGATTTTTTCGATCAATTAAAAGTAGCCAATGTTTTCTCAAAGCTTTATTTAAGATCGGGCTACCATCAACTGAAAGTCAAAGCAGAGGATATCCCCAAAACCGCATTTAGGACAAGATATGGACACTATGAATTCATGGTAATACCTTTTGGTCTAACAAATGCTCCTGCAGCATTCATGGACCTTATGAACCGTGTATTCAAACCATATCTTGATAAGTTCGTGGTTGTTTTCATAGATGATATCTTAGTATACTCACCAAGTGAGGAAAAACATAGAGAACATCTGCGTCTCACTTTGCAGACACTACGAGAAAAGGAACTCTATGCCAAATTCAAGAAGTGTGAATTTTGGCTAAAAAGTGTGACGTTCTTAGGCCATATATTCTCTGAATTAGGGGTGTCAGTGGACCCTAAGAAAGTAGAGGCAATTAAGGACTGGCCACAACAAAAAACAGTGACTGAAGTAAGAAGTTTTCTGGGTTTAGCTGGCTACTATAGGAAATTTGTGGAAGGATTTTCTTCGATAGCCATTCCTCTCACCAAACTCACTCAAAAAAATTCAAAATTTATTTGGAATGAAGCATGTGAGAGAATTTTTGAAACCCTGGAAACGAAACTCGCATCTACACTAGTATTAATTCTTCCTGAGGACGGCAAGAACTTCACTACATACAGTGACGCTTCAAAGGGAGAGTTAGGGTGTGTGCTTATGCAAGAAGGTCAAGTAATTGCCTATGATTCACAGCAATTAAAACCTTATGAGCAAAATTATCCAACTCATGACCTTGAGTTAGCTGCTGTAGTATTTGCGCTCAAAATCTGGAGACACTACATTTATGGAGTAAAATACGAAGTATTCACCGACACCAGAGCCTCAAATACATATTCACCCAAAAGGAATTAAACATGATGCAAAGAAGGTGGATGGAACTTCTAAAGGATTATGATTTTTCAATCAATTACCATCTGGGTAAGGCAAATAAGGTGGCAGATGCATTGAGCCAAAGGAACTTTGGAAAAGTAAGCTTATCTTCACTGTCAGCGCAACCAGCCCTTCGAGAAACAATCAAATTGAAGCAAAGCCAAGATTCCTCTATCCTCAAAATTAAAGAACAAGTTCAAGAAGGAAAGACCCCAGAATTTCAGATTGATGAAAATGGTATTCTTTGGATGAAAGGACGGTTGTGTGTGCCAAACATCGATGGGATTCGGGAAGAAGTAATGGTGGAGGCACATAAATCGAAGTTTTCAGTTCATCCGGGAAGCACCAAGATGTACCGAGATTTGAAAAATAATTACTGGTGGAATAGGATGAAGAAAGACGTAGCTGTCTTTGTTTCAAAGTGCCTAACCTGTCAACAAGTCAAGGTGGAACATCAACGACCTGGAGGACTTCTACAACCGTTGGAAATACCAAAGTGGAAGTGGGATAACATCTCCATGGACTTTCTAGTAGGGCTACCAAGATCAAGGCAAGGTCACAATGGGATTTGGGTAATCATTGACAGATTAAGCAAGTCTGCTCATTTCTTCCCGGTACGGATGAATTACAACTTGGAAAAATTAGCCACCCTGTACATGGACAATATAGTGAGATTACACGGAGTTCCGGCAAGCATATTATCTGATAGAGATCCAAGATTCGTATCACGATTTTGGAAAAGTTTCCAAGAAGCCATGAGAACCAAAGTCACTCTTAGCACAGCCTATCATCCTCAGACTGATGGCCAAACTGAAAGGACAATTCAAACCCTCGAGGACATATTGAGGGCATGTGCTCTGGATTTTCCGGGAAATGGAGCGAACAGTTACCTCTGATAGAATTTGCGTATAATAATAGCTATCGCAGTAGCATTGAAATGGTTTCGTATGAAGCACTATATGGACGAAAGTGTAGATCACCTCTATACTGGGATTAAGTCGGAGAAAAAGCTATTACTGGACCTGAACTTGTTCAAGTAACCATTGACAAAGTCGTCAGAATCAGAGAAAGACTCAAGACAGCTCAAGACAGGCAAAAGATGTAAAGGCCTATAAATCCTTACTTAGAAAATTACGGAAAATTTAAAATTTTTTCTTTTTAAATAATTAAAATTGCCTCATTCATAAATGAACTGATAAATAAAGTTTGATGTTCAAAGTGACAGCGGAAGAAATTAACATTTTCGAAATGATAGTAAAAAGTTTTTCCAACAATAATTAAAATGTTTGCGCAATCGAATGATAATAAATGCTGCACTGAGGTCCTCCGGTCCTATTACTACCGACTCGAGCTGGCTCACTGGTCCCCGCCCTCGATCCCGACATCATCAGCACCTACAACAATCAAGTCTAGTGAGTCTAAAGACTCAGCATGCATATATCTTAGATAACAAGTAATAATAATAAAATCTCATGCGAAGTGGAAATATCATGTCATGAGGCATAAAGTGAAAATAACTGATCATGAGTAATTATAATACGTGCATAACTGAACTAAAAATCATAAGTGAAAATGTTTACTCCTTGGAGCCCTGTAATGAAATAACATGTAATAATTTTCTGGTGAGATTATGGTCACGCAAGTGGTCCCTGAACTGAACTGACCGGTAACTGGCGACCGTACCGGTAACTGACGACCAGGAACTGACCGGTATCTGGCGACCGGGTGAAACTAACCGGTAACTGACGACCGGACCGGTAACTGACGATCGGGAACTGAACTGACCGGTAACTGACGACCGGACCGGTAATTGACGACCGGGTGAATTAATAATCCCAGGATAGTAAAGTGACCCCAAGCAATATCGCATAAATCTCAAAATGAATATTTTTGCACGTGATATAATTAAATAACATCATTAAATATGAACAATTTCGATCTTCTTGCATTAAAATCATGTACTTGCGATATTTAAAAATACCTATATGGCTTGATTGAAGAGTGAAAGAAGATATAAACATGCCTTGGTTTGTTTTGAAAGAAAACAAAAAAACGACGACGCGGCGTGGCGTAGACGGAGTGCTATTCGCTTTCTCACTTTTTCTCTCTTAATTCCTTTAAACCAAGCATGCACCATAATTATTATAATAGCGTAAAAATAGTAAACGTGATGCATGAACATTTAAAATATGATAAAATGTGCTCAGGGCGCTGCCAGGACAAAATCTCACCTCGGGTGAAAAATGACCATTTTGCCCTGAAAACCCAAAAATGACCGTTTTGCCCCTAGAAGTAAAATTTCACGTTTTTGATATTTTCTTAATTCCATTGACTCTAACATGTCCCAAATAATTATTTAAGCCTACGTGAATTTTCCCATATTTTTATTTGGTTTAAATCGATAATTTTTAAATTAATCTTTGAGTATAACATATTAATGCGTTTTAATAATGAATAAAACCAAACTTTAGCATAAAATTCCCAAATTAAAAAATTAGACTTCTAATAATTATTTGAGCTTAAATATAATTTTCCATAATTTTATCAAGCTTAAATCTAGGCGTTTCAAATAATTCTTTAATTAGCGTTTCGTGGGGCGATTAAATCCCGGATAAATGCAAAACTCATTATTTTAATCCGAAGCTTACCAAACTCATTAAAATGTCCCAAAACATTTTTAAATTCATTTTTAGACGTAAACTCGAGCTCAATTCATAAATTAACCGAATTGTTTTAAAACTTGGACCGGGGTCCCGGTTTTAACCCGAATCAAACTCGAAACCTAACCAAATTCCTCCCAAATTTTTACCACACCTAGTAAACACTTAAAAGACCTTAAAAATATCCAGACCATACCTATATACCCCTCGACAATGACCCATATGTTGCTGGAAAATTACAGAACATGAGCGCCTCTACTCTAGTGCACTAATCCTCTATTGTTTCGTTCCTAGCCTCGACCCGATGGACCAGCCATGGCTCGGCCTCCCCTAGACCCTCCTAGGACTCATCTGGACCCAATGGAACCACGGCTACACTCTCATGCAAGAATCACAACTCGCCCTATCGCCGATCATCTCAAGCGCACCATGAGACCAAACCTCCTACCCGCATCTCGATCGACTTCGTGGCTCGTTCCAGTAGGTCTTGAACCTCTCCAGGCCTTGACTCAGACCCTCAAGGGTCGAGTCCATGGCTCAGATCAGTCCTCGAGTTACTGGTTCAGCCCTTGCACATAATCTCCCCCAAAACCGATCCCTCGTTCTACTAAACAAATGAGCCTCCCCATGGACGATTCTCTCGGCCCTTCCCTTGCAGCGTTCAGAATCCCACCTAAACTCCAAGACAGTATCTAAACTGTTAGAATAGATGCCCTGCAAGCCAACGGTTGGCTAGGGAATTTATTGACTCAAGTGTAATAAACAATCTTTATTTTAATATAATTTATTTTTAATGGTTTCGTTATACTTTATCTGTATACACATGCAAGCAGCATAGATAAAGTCCTTGATTATGCTTTAATACAAATGAATCGTAATTCGATGTTGAAACTCATTTGTAAACACCGCATATTCTAAATTCGTTCCTAGTCGATTCAGCCGCCTAAAACATGGATAAAGGTCGCTTGAGCTCGAGACTAGCATCTGTGATGTTGTGTACTGCATTTCTTGGTAAGGGCATAGAGATGTCCAAACATACAGATGGGTAGTCATATGATGATTATACCGAACAACCCTCCCTCGGACTTTCCAAGTGGTTATCATTCATCGAGAGGATAAGTTCGTGGTTATGATTGTACACCATTAGTCCTTACGCCCGGGACAACAGTGAGGCTCTATATGCTAGGGCTGTGCTTTGACTCGTTTACCGGCTCTAGGAGAGTCATCAGGTGGCGAGGTTGGGTATAGTTGCGACACATATAGGAGCCAGTGCATTGTAGTCGGGGATTCACCGCTCACCTGCGGGTGTGGATATCCTATGTGATCTAATGAAATAATAGTGCATGAAATCTCTGGCCAGAGTATGAGATGTACGTTTGAGAAGGAGTTCTCCAATAGTACACGCGATGGCACTATTATAGTTATCACATAGTTATCGAATTAATATGCAACCCTCGATGAACCAATGGTTGTAGATTCGATCGGGATATATGAGATGAAGGGACCGTACTGTACGTTAATCATAATCTACTGGTTCTTGCAGGCACTATCAGTGATACCTAGGGGATCATGGGGCGATGCTACTAGACGCTCTTACCATGATCCGATGGGTGCTATCAGAAATGAGTTCTGACATTCTTGATCAAGGTGTTGATGAAAAGAATGGGGCTAACTAGGGTAAGCCCGAATAAAGGATTATGTCCTGAATCACAAAGAGTTGTGAACCCACGGCTAGCTGTATCCCTGAACCACTGAGGGTCACACAAGCACTGGATCGTTTGTTCCCGTTGAGAGAATAAATTCAAGGAGTTGAATTTATATTATGATATAGTAAATTCAAAGAGTTGAATTTATGATAATTAAATTTTGAGAAAATAAATTCAAGGAGTTGAATTTATGATATAGTAAATTCAAGAAGTTGAATTTATGAAATTTGGAGAGAATAAATTCAAGGAGTTGAATTTATAAAATTTGATGATTTAATTTATTAAACTCAAAAGTTGGGTTTATTAAATATTAAATTTTGGAGGTAATAAATTCAAGGAGTTTAATTTATAATTTAAATATTAAATTCAAATGTTGAATTTATAATTAATTTAAATTAAATGTAATGGGTGTATGTACTATGGGCTTGTAGGAGTACAAGAACAACATACAAATTATTAAAGTTCTTAATTGGACTTTAAAAGATTAATTAATTAATTAAACTAGTTGGACTAGAGTAATTAATTTATTAAGCCCATTAAGTGTTTGATTTAATTAATGGGCCCTAAGCTTATATATATGTGTATTAGGTTTAGGGTTAATTAATCAACACTCATAATTTTTGAAAGAAAAAAAAAAAAACTAGCCTCCACCATTCCAATTGTGATTCACGTAAATCACATAAAAATTCTCCCAAAATTTTTGGCCAACTTTTCAAGAAAGGAGATTTGAGTCTCTCTCAAATTTTTAATCTCTACGCAAAAGTTCTTCTAAATTTCTAGTACAATTTAGAAGAGGAACAAATATTCCAATCGTGGACCGGATTAAGGGATCGAAGAAAGTTCGTAGGGTTTTACAACAAGAGCTACGTCCGCTAATACCGGTGTAGTTGGAGCCACGTGATATATTCACCAAAGGTATAATTTACTAAACATCCAATGTATGTTTATTATGAAAAATCATACGAGCGCCCAAACAATATTTTGATTGTCAAAATAAAATAAAATTTTTAAAACTTCCGTTGCGTTTGGGCGTGTAGAAAACCGGGATCCAACATAAACACCACAAGCAGCCCCTAAACATGTTGGATCTCGGTTTTCTACACGCCCAAACGCAGCGGAAGTTTAAAAATTTTATTTTATTTTGACAATCAAAATATGTTTGGACGTTCGTATGATTTTAACTTAAACATAGGGCGTTTGAATTTATACCTTTTGTGAATAAATCACATGGCACCAACTGATCCGGTATGACGGATCTAGCTCTTGATGATTCCCTACGAACTTTCTTCGATGAACTTCTTTAATCTTCGAATCAGGTCCACGACCGGATTACTTGTTCCTCTTCTAATTCGCACTAGAAAATTAGAAGATATTTTGCGTAGAGATATAACACGAAAAATTCGACTCAATAATCCAAGCCAAATTTTTCTTGATTTTGAAGGAATTTTCGAGAGTTTATTTGATAATTGGGGAGAGCCAAAAATTATCTTCTTGCCCACGGGATCATAATGATGAGGGCAGCACCTCCTTTTTATTTTTAAAAACTCTCGGATGTCTTTTTCAAAAATAAGAAACAAAATCCTTATCTTAATATCTAATCCTTAATTTACTTAATTAATCAAATTAATTAAGTTAATTAAAGATTCTAAATTCATGCCATATCAAAGACAATCTCGATTCCCTTTTATCGTGGAGGCTATGATTTTAGGTCAAATATATATATTTTTTTTTTAAAAAAAATTTACATGACCTAATTACCATAATTAACATTAATAGGCTTGATTAATTAATTGAGCTAGTCCAACTAGTTTAATTAATTAATCAAAGTCCATTAAGAACTTCAATTATTTAGTATGTTGGATTTGTACTCCTACAAGCCCATTAAACATACTTATCATTATATGTAATTTAATATTTAATAAACTCAACTTTTAAGTTTAATAAATTAAATTAATTATAAATTCAACATTTGAATTTAATATTTAAATTATAAATTCAACTCCTTGAATTTATCACCTCCAAAATTTAATATTTAATAAACTCCACTTTTGAGTTTAATAAATTAAATTCTCAAATTTTATAAATTCAACTCCTTGAATTTATTTTCTCAAAATTTAATTATCATAAATTCAACTCATTGAATTTACTATATAATATAAATTCAACTTCTTGAATTTATTCTCTCAAAATTTAATTATCATCAATTCAACTCCTTGAATTTACTATATAATATAAATTCAACTTCTTGAATTTATTCTCTCAACGAGAACAAACAATCCAGTACTTGTGTGACCCTCAATGGTTCAGGGATACAGCTAGCCGTGGGTTCACAACTCTTTGTGATTCAGGACATAATCATTTATTCGGGCTTACCCTAGTTTGCCCCATTCTTTCCATCAACACCTTGATCAAGAATGTCAGAACTCATTTCTGATTGGACCCATCGGATCATGGTAAGAGCGTCTAGTAGCATCGCCCCATGATCCCCTAGGTATCACTGATAGTGCCTGCAAGAACCAGTCGATTATGATTAACGTACAGTACGGTCCCTTCATCTCATATATCCCGATCGAATCTGCAACCATTGGTTCATCGAGGGTTGCATATTAATTTGATAACTATGTGATAACTTTAATAGTGGCATCGCGTGTACTATTGGAGAACTCCTTCTCCAACGTACATCTCATACTCTGGCCAGAGATTCCATGCACTATTATTACTTCAGATCACATAGGATATCCACACCCGCAGGTGAGCGGTGAATCCCCGACTACATTGCACTGGCTCCTATATGTGTCGCAACTGTACCCAACCTCGTCACCTGATGACTCTCCTGGAGCCGGTAAACGAGTCAAAGCACAACCCTAGCATATAGAGCCTCAGTGTTGTCCCGGGTCGTAAGGACTAATGGTGTACAATCATAACCACGGACTCATCCTCTCGATGAATGATAACCACTTGGAAAGTCCGAGGGAGGGTTTTTTCGGTATAATCATCATATGACTACCCATCTGTATGTTTGGACATCTCTATACCCTTACTAAGAAACGCAGTACACAACATCACAGATGCTAGTTTCGAGCTCAAGCGGCCTTTATCCTCATTTTAGGCGGCTGAATCGACTAGGAACGAATTTAGAATATGCAGTGTTTACAAATGAGTTTCAACATCGAATTACGATTCATTTGTATTACAGCATAATCAAGGACTTTATCTATGCTGTTTGCATGGGTATACAGATAAAGTATAACAAGACCATAAAAAGTTAAATTATATTAAAATAATGATTGTTTATTACAACTGAGTCAATAAAATCCCTAGCCAACCGTTGGCTTGTAGGGCATCTACTCTAACAATCTCCCACTTGCCCTAGAGACAACTACCCTTAATCCCATTGCTTCGCGATGCTTTTCAAATAATGGTCCTGGCAAGGGCTTTGTAAGTGGATCAGCAACATTATCTGCATAGGGGACTATTTCAACTGATATGTCTCCTCTTCCCACCATCTCCCGTATGATGTGGAACTTCCTTAGCATATGTTTGGATCGCTGATGAGACCTTGGTTCCTTTGCTTGCACAACGGCACCAGTGTTGTCCCAGTACAACGGGACTGGATCAACTCCATTAGGAATAATGTCCAACTCTTGGACCAAATTCCTCATCCAAACTACCTCTTGGGCTGCATCAGATATAACAATGTATTCAGCTTCAGTGGTGGAATCCGCAATGGTGTCTTGCTTGGAACCTTTCCAAGAGACAGCCGCACCATATAGCATGAATACAAAACCAGAGGTCGATTACGAATCATCTACATCACATTGGAAGCTAGAATCAGTGTAGCATTCCAATTTCAATTCTCCACCCCATAGACCATGAACAAGTTCTTAGTCCTTCTCAAGTACTTAAGAATATCTTTCACGGCCTTCCAATGTATTGGATCAGTGTTTGCCTGATATCTGCTTGTAACACTTAGAGCGCAAACAACATCAGGACGTGTCTATATCAGACCATACATGATACTACCAATGGGTGACGCATATGGAATACGTGTCATCATCTCTATCTCTTCATCAGTTTTGGGACACATAGCTTTAGATAGAGTAATAGCATGACACATTGGTAAGTATCTTCTCTTGGACTCTTCCATAGAGAATCGTTTAATAACGGTATCGATATAGGTGGTTGTATTCCCAATACGTAGGATGTTTCACCCATGTCTTTCATGGAGAATTTACTTGCTAACCATCCTTTAGTTGATTGCAGTAATCCTACATCATTCCCAATGAGCATGATGTCATCAACATAAAGTACTAGGAATGTCACTACACTCCCACTAATTTTCTTGTACACACACGGTTCCTCAGGATTCTAAGCAAAATAAAACCCTTTGATAGTGCTATAAAATCTGAGGTTCCAACTCCTTGACTCCTGCTTGAGACCATATATTGATCTCTGAAGTTTGCATATCTTATTCTCACTTCCTACTGATGTGTGTCCCTCAGGTTGAGACATATAAATTTCCTTTTTGATGTCTCCATTGAGGAATGCAGTCTTTACATCCATTTGCCATATCTCATAGTCATACCTTGATGCTATGGCTAGTAGTAATCTAATGGACTTAAACATAGCAACTGGTGAAAAATTTCCTCATAGTCAACTCATTGCCTTTGAGTATAATCTTTTGCAACCAGCTTTGCTTTGAAGGTCACTACCTTCCCATTCACCCCAAGCTTTCTTTTGTAGATCCATTTGCACCCTATAGGAACGATTCCTTCAGGTTGATCCACCAATGTCCATACTTGGTTTGAATACATAGAATCCATTTCTGACTGCATGGCTTCAAGCCATTTGGTTGAATCAGTATCAGATATTGCTTCTTTGAAATTCATTGGATCACATCCAACACAAGACTCAACATGGCCTTGTTCATGAAGAAGCGTATATCTTGCAGGTGGTCTCATAACCCTTTCAGACCTTCTAAGGGCTTGTACTTTAACTACTGGTTCTTGGAAATTGGGTTAAACTTCTATAGTTGAGGGAGTATCTTGAATTTCTTCAAGTTCTATCATCTTGCCTTTTCTATCTAATAGAAATTACCTTTCCAAAAAGGCGGCATTTCTTGAAACAAACACTTTTGCTTCATTGGGATGATAGAAATAATATCCAACAGAATTCCTTGGATATCCTACAAAGTAGCACAAAGTGGATCTACTATCCAATTTGTCTCCCACTATCTGTTTCACGTAAGCAAGACATCTCCATATTCTCTCGTAAGAATAATTTAGAGTTTTTCCCATCCATATCTCATATGGTGTTTTATCTACTGCTTTAGTGTGGACATTATTCAACAACATTGCCACAGTTTCAAGCGCAAAGCCCCAAAACGATGTAGGCAATCCAGTGAATCCCATCGCAGATCGAACCATGTCCATCAAAGTTCGATTTAGACGTTCAGAAACACCATTCAATTGTGGCGTTGCTGGTGGAGTCACTGTGACAGAATCCCATTCTCTTTTAGATAACCCAAAAATTCAGCACTTAAGTATTCTCCACCTCGATCAGATCGAAGTGCCTTAATACTTCTTTCTTGTTGATTTTCTACTTCAAATCTGAATTCTTTGAACTTTTCAAATGCTTCAGATTTGTGTTTTATCAAACAAACACACCCATACCTCGAATGGTCATCAGTAAAGGTAATGAAGTAGGATTGCCCATATTTTGTGCTAACACTTAGCGGGCCCCAAACGTCTGTGTGGATCAAATCCAGTAGACCATGTGCACGTTCCACGTTTCCATTGAATGGAGTCTTAGTCATTTTTCCTTTTAGACAGGACTTACAAGCATGTAGAGAATTTATGTCTGACAAGTCAAACATGCCTTCTCCCACTAGCTTGTGCATCCTTCTTTGGGAAATATTACCTAGTCTAGCGTGCCATATTTGTGTGGGATTTGGATCATCTAACTTTCTTTTGGTTTTTGTTGAAATCATGTTTACTTGGACATTCAATTATCATTTCCAGAACATTTCTGGCACATATAATTTCTTATGTCCGGACTTCTTATAGTGAAATAAATATGTTCTGACTTATCGGGCTTTGTAGGCCTTTTAAGTGTCCTTCAGAGTTTGCCTCTTATTGGGTTTGTTTTTCTTGTGAGGGGCAGAACATTTCTTTCCCTTACCTTGTGGGACATTTTTCATCTGACGAGAGGCCCATAAGAAAAAACAAAATTTCATGTTTTATGGTGATATCATAAGTTATAAGCGTATTGAATAACTCTTCAAGGCTATCATCTATCTTATTCAATTCACCATAACCCTGTCAAATGAGGAAGAGAAAGACAACAAATTGATGTTATCTAGTAACTCGTTAGGAATCACATATTCCAGGCCCATCACATTCTTAATAAGCCCAGTCATATGTACACCATGCTCATGGGCCAAAGCCCTGTCTTGCATGCGTGTAGTCATGAGCTCCTTGAAACTGGTGTGCATAGTTTCATGCGCCATGCAACTCTTGCACGTGCATTCGAATGTCAGCAGCATTCAAAATTTCCTCAAACTGTCCTTACAGTTCATTTGACGTAAAAGCGAGCATGTTATACTTTAGCTTGCATACTATGGTCCTACCATCTTGCATGCTTTGTCAGTTCAACAGGACTGACATTAGTGTGTATGACATTTTCTCTGAATTCCGAACAATTTTCCCAACCAGTCTTGAAAATTATATTCGATTAGCTTGTTAATAATAGAATTTGTTGCGTGACGAAATCAAAAATATACTGATACGGAAACAGAATAATAGTTGCTGATTATTTTAAAATAATATTAAGATATAAAATATGGATTTTATTTTATAAATTACCCTCCTGCTATTTTGAAATTTCCACCACCCTCTCATGAAAAAAGGGAAATCGTATTTCCTTAGTAGGCACGTAGAGTCCAATTAGCCAATTATAATCCCGAATAATATCAGCCAATTATAATTTCTAAAAGGTAGAGTCCAATTGCATCCCTATGCAACCTCCGCGTGTTTTGCCTCACGTTTAATAAGGACCCAATAATATGACGTCGTTTATTTTCGCGTGTCAAACCAACCCATCAATATTGAATTGTAGCAGACGGTCGCCATGAGTTCCCCCAATAATATGAGCCGAAGTCATGGGAGTTCTACTCAATTCACATCATATGTCCGGTGGAAGTCACAGCTTTCCGGCGTACAGGCCTCCCCAATAATATGAGCCAGACACTGTCCGCGGGTAGCGATCAACATGCAACCACGGTTGATGGAAGGCAAAGAAAAATTAAACTCTTTTAATTTTTACTTTTTCGGTTTGATATAAATTTTGAATCATATTCAAAATGAGGGATTTTAATTTTAAAATTATCTCATCATTTTATTTTAAAAATTGTGTGTCATGAATTTGTATGTTTGCCGGATTCATGCAACTATATTATCTAATAATATACATACATGCATACTACTATATATCGCATATATCGTATTATGACATTCAACAATAAATAAGGATGATCGATCGCCAACACTATTAGATCCATGTGAGCCATACATGGATCCAGGTCCAAATCTAGGTGAATGCAGGGATGCAAATGCAACTATTACAAGAGCTTCCAATATTTTACACGTCTTCATCTCGTTCATCAGGCCCACCATCTTCCAGTCTTGATCTCCCACTATTTCTAATAATTACATTTAAATAGCCATGGCACATAAGAGATACATCTCATGGGGTGGGAACGAGACATAAACAAGGCCCACTTTAATAATATCAAATATTAAAAATGAATAAAACTGTAAAATATCCTAACATACACCTAACACATTGGTCAAGGCTCTCGATCATCCTTCATACATTTAATATAGAATATTAACATCAATTTAATTAAAAAATTTATTTAATTGATAAATCATATATCTAATAATTTTATCACTAACCACCACAATTATTAAAAGATTTAATAAATTAAATAAACTCCTTTATTTAATTTCCAATTAAATCAATAATAATTGATTTCTTGTAAAAACTCATTTTTATCATAAATAATTAAAATCATATTCTAATTATTTATTTCACAAGAAAATTATTAATTTTCCAAAAACTAATTTCCAAAATAAAAATTGAACTAATTTTCAAAAATATCAATTTTACCCAAAAATTTGAAAAATCAGAAAATCGCACCCCAGGCCCAAAAAATTCAAGCCCATTATTCAGCGCGCTTCCCGAGACGCTCCCGGGCAGCCGCCCGCGCTGCCCGCACGCTGTCCGAACGTTTCGGGCAGTGGCGGCAGCCCCTGTGCGCGCTGGGCGCACAGGTGCACGCGGCCCGTGCGGACGTTCCGCATGCCGCGCTAGCGCAGCCGCCGAGCGCTGTGCGGACGCTCCGCACAGCACACGCCAGCGCGGCCGCCGAGCGCTGTGCGGACGCCCCGCATAGCGCGCGCGGCCGCTGCGCGCCCCCGTGCACGGCCCTGCGCGCACGGGCTGCCCGGAATAGTTCCGGGCAGAAACGAATTTTTTTTATTTTATTTTTTTTCGAAAATCTGAAAAATAAATTTTCATGGTGCCATAATTTTCTAAAAAATTTTCTTGTGTGGTTAGGAAAAAAAAATTATTCAATATCAAAACCATACGATCTAGAGAAACCTGGCTTTGATACCACTGTTGGATCTCGGTTTTCTACACGCCCAAACGCAGCGGAAGTTTAAAAATTTTATTTTATTTTGACAATCAAAATATGTTTGGACGTTCGTATGATTTTAACTTAAACATAGGGCGTTTAAATTTATACCTTTTGTGAATAAATCACATGGCACCAACTGATCCGGTATGACGGATCTAGCTCTTGATGATTCCCTACGAACTTTCTTCGATGAACTTCTTTAATCTTCGAATCAGGTCCACGACCGGATTACTTGTTCCTCTTTTAATTCGCACTAGAAAATTAGAAGATATTTTGCGTAGAGATATAACACGAAAAATTCAACTCAATAATCCAAGCCAAATTTTTCTTTATTTTGAAGGAATTTTCGAGAGTTTATATGATAATTGGGGAGAGCCAAAAATTATCTTCTTGCCCACGGGATCATAATGACGAGGGCAGCACCTCCTTTTTATTTTTAAAAACTCTCGGATGTCTTTTTCAAAAATAAGAAACAAAATCCTTATCTTAATTTCTAATCCTTAATTTACTTAATTAATCAAATTAATTAAGTTAATTAAAGATTCTAAATTCATGCCATATCAAAGACAATCTCGATTCCCTTTTATCGTGGAGGCTATGATTTTAGGTCAAATATATATATATATATATATATATATATATAAATATATATATATATATATTGGCAAAAACTTGTGTGAGACGGTCTCACGGGTATTATTTGTGAGACGGATCTCTTATTTGGGTCACCCATGAAAAAGTATCACTTTTTATGCTAAGAGTATTACTTTTTATTGTGAATATGGGTAGGGTTGATCCGTCTCACAGATTATGATCCGTGAGACGGTCTCACATGAGACTCACTCATATATATTTAAAAAAAATTTACATGACCTAATTACCATAATTAAAATTAATAGGCTTTATTAATTAATTGAGCTAGTCCAACTAGTTTAATTAATTAATCAAAGTCCATTAAGAACTTTAATTATTTAGTATGTTGGATTTGTGCTCCTACAAGCCCATTAAACATACTTATCATTATATGTAATTTAATATTTAATAAACTCAACTTTTAAGTTTAATAAATTAAATTAATTATAAATTCAACATTTGAATTTAATATTTAAATTATAAATTCAACTCCTTGAATTTATCACCTCCAAAATTTAATATTTAATAAACTCAACTTTTGAGTTTAATAAATTAAATTCTCAAATTTTATAAATTCAACTCTTTGAATTTATTTTCTCAAAATTTAATTATCATAAATTCAACTTATTGAATTTACTATATAATATAAATTCAACTTCTTGAATTTATTCTCTCAAAATTTAATTATCATAAATTCAACTCCCTGAATTTACTATATAATATAAATTCAACTTCTTGAATTTATTCTCTCAACGGGAACAAACAATCCAGTACTTGTGTGACCCTCAATGGTTCAGGGATACAGCTAGCCGTGGGTTCACAACTCTTTGTGATTCAGGACATAATCTTTTATTCAGGCTTACCCTTGTTAGCCCCATTCTTTCCATCAACACCTTGATCAAGAATGTCAGAACTCATTTCTGATTGGACCCATCGGATCATGGTAAGAGCGTCTAGTAGCATCGCCCCATGATCCCCTAGGTATCACTGATAGTGCCTGCAAGAACCAGTCGATTATGATTAACGTATAGTACGGTCCCTTCATCTCATATATCCCGATCGAATCTGCAACCATTGGTTCATCGAGGGTTGCATATTAATTCGATAACAATGTGATAACTTTAATAGTGGCATCGCGTGTACTATTGGAGAACTCCTTCTCCAACGTACATCTCATACTCTGGCCAGAGATTC
Source organism: Primulina eburnea (assembly GCF_022965805.1). Lineage (NCBI taxonomy): Eukaryota > Viridiplantae > Streptophyta > Magnoliopsida > Lamiales > Gesneriaceae > Primulina > Primulina eburnea. The sequence goes on along the minus strand of NC_133103.1, from coordinate 30,005,272 downwards.
CATGCACTATTATTACATCAGATCACATAGGATATCCACACCCGCAGGTGAGCGGTGAATCCCCGACTACAATGCACTGGCTCCTATATGTGTCGCAACTGTACCCAACCTCGCCACCTGATGACTCTCCTGGAGCCGGTAAACGAGTCAAAGCACAACCCTAGCATATAGAGCCTCAGTGTTGTCCCGGGTCGTAAGAACTAATGGTGTACAATCATAACCACGGACTCATCCTCTCGATAAATGATAACCACTTGGAAAGTCCGAGGGAGGGTTTTTCGGTATAATCATCATATGACTACCCATCTGTATGTTTGGACATCTCTATGCCCTTACTAAGAAACGCAGTACACGACATCACAGATGCTTGTTTCGAGCTCAAGCAACCTTTATCCCCGTTTTAGGCGGCTGAATCTGTGGGGACCCGGACGCTACTCATCTTCTTATTAATCATCTTTGGGGATTTAATTATCAGTTTTAATAAAACAGGGTCTAAAAAATTTTCTTTTTATAATAAAGTGCGGATGGTAATGGCATCTACATAATATACATATCTGTATAAAACTACAGTTCAGTAGAAAAGTACAATACTGTACAACCTAAGTCTAAGGTTCAATTACTAAATTCAAGTAATAACCCAAGTCTGCTACAAGTCCGGAATCACCACGCTAACTCGTCTTCTCTGATCGTCATCTCGACCCTGATCCAGCCCGTTTGCGGAATACTCATTCGAATATCCAGGTGCGACATCTTTGGTCGATCAATCCCGAGTGCGCAGGAACACTTTGATTGCTAGCTTCACGTCTTCAGTCCGGCCCCCTGAAGAAGGACGAGCAGCGTTATTTTCTATTTTCATAGGGGCCCCACCTGTTGTCATGCACACATACAAAACAAGACAACAGCCGGATAACTCCGGTGAGAACAAATCCCAGTATAAAACATGGTAAGCATGTATATAAATAAACTAATTCATAAAACATGCCGTCATGTAGAAACCCAATATATTTCATAATCTATGAGATTAAGCATGCAATTCAAATCAGATAACATGCATATAAACAATCTAAATCATAAAACATGCTAGCACATCTGAAAGCAATAACGATGGGTCCCATTATCTAGGAGCCACATCCATATAAGCATGCAGTCCTAATCATATCATGTCTAGACTCGACTCGATCTGGAACTCTAGGGATCCCGTGGTGAATAAGACGTCACTGGCTGTCACCTACCCTACCAATCGAGGTGCTGTACGTCTTATTCCTAGACTTCGGCCTGATCTGTATCCACATCTACGAAGGGGCGGTGATCTTCCCCTAAGCTGAGATATCGCCGAACATCTAGAAGTCTGGATGATCTCGCAGACTTTCCTATCTTAATGCATGAATACACAATCTGTAAACAAGCATAATCATCTTAATGCAATGCAACATGATCTGTAAACAAAGCATAATTGGATAAAACATAAACAAGAATATAGTATGTGATTTATTGGGCAACTCAAGGATGATTTCGATTGAGTTGTTTCTTCCCGAATATTACATGAATTATACCTTTGTCGTCCCCGTCTGACGAAGACGAAGTCTCGAAGTTCAGTCTGTCCATATCCGATCTGACATGACAATATAAATACACTGTATCAATGTGTAACTCAAAACACAAGATGTTTTGATCAATACTCAACTCAGTACAAAATCTGATCAATATCTGAACAAAATACAATCTGATTCATATCAACAATCTCTCGATATAATCTAAATCATATCTGAATCTGATCAATCTAATTTAACTGATATTTCAACGGCATAATAACACAATCTTGTAATCCCGTCCTTCTTAACATCACAATATCATACAGAATTCATAATATATTTCAGTACAATCTATAACTCAATATCTGTACACTCTGAATCAATAATAACACAATTCTGATATCAAATCTAAATCAAATCATTTCTGAAAATCATACAAATTCCATAAACAGTCTATTTCTAAATCTGACTTCAATTCTATAATGTCTACGGTAGCAGAAACACCATATCTGAGTCATATTGAATTCTAGCAACATCATATTTTCAAAACATCTCAAAACGTAACAAAACTTACGTCCTTGTATAGCCCGAGTCGAGAGGAACACGGTGTCGTACTCGGATTTCAAAACAGACGGACGGATTTTACGTACACTCAAATCTCACACGAAAAGAGCTTTCTTCCCTCGGTTCTTTCTTCTTGATAAAGAGGGAGAATTGCTTGTTCTTTATATACACATATACTTACACGTTGCCTCCAAAACACCATGTGGCGATTTTTCATGGTGCATGCTGCGCGCATATGCGCGCACAAAGCCGCGCATATGCGCCGGTAGTGCTGTCCGGCATTTTCTGCATCTCGCGCATATGCGCCACTTTACTCGTGCATATGCGCCAAACATTCTGTCCCACCCGCGCATATGCGCCATTTAAGTCGCGCATATGCGCCAATCCTTCTGGACCTTCCGCGCATATGCGCCATTTTCTTCGTGCATATGCGCCAAGCATAATCTTCCCACTTAATGAGATTTCTTCTTTCGGCTTTCCCGGTCTGATCCGTTCCGTCTATAATCATCTTAATTATCAACCATAGATTATAATAATCATTTCCAAATCTTTTCAGTTTAACCGGATTAATTTCTCGGGCCTTACAGAATCGACTAGGAACGAATTTAGAATATGCAGTGTTTACAAATGAATTTCAACATCGAATTACGATTCATTTGTATTAAAGCATAATCAAGGACTTTATCTATGCTGTTTGCATGGGTATACAAATAAAGTATAACAAGACCATAAAAAGTTGAATTATATTAAAATAAAGATTGTTTATTACAACTGAGTCAATAAAATCTCTAGCCAACCGTTGGCTTGCAGGGCATCTACTCTAACAAAACAACCAAGAACAGCGGCCCCTTGCACTTATATTCAGAAAATCGTGAGCAAAATTAAAGGATTCAAGGAAACACATGTAAAATCGGTAACCCTTCATGCTCATGTTTGGATGGAAAAATCCTTGAATAAATGAACACAAAATAGCATACATAAGACGTGTAAGATGCAGAAATAATAATACGTAGCGTGCCTGAATGATGCAGAATGCGGGAGGGAATCGAGCCGAAAGCCGAAGAAATTCTTTATTTCAAGACAAGCAAGATCCGAGACCTTAGCTGATGGATTAATTAATGAAACGAGAGAGGAAAGGTGGTGGGGAAATGGTTGGAACCGAGAGAATAAAGAGGAATGAAGAGGGTGTCGGTTGGTTTAAAGAATAATAGATATAGGGTCACCACTTGTACAATAATTAAATGGTTAAAAATTCAACTAATGGCCCTTTATTTGTTAATTAAAGTTTAAAAAATATTTAAGCCTAACAAGTTTAAAAGTAGACCCATTAAATTCAAACACAATTCCGAAAAATATTTCGTGTTGGAAAGATTTTGAAAATATTAGCCGAAGCCTAAAAAATTCTCCCGATTCGATAAATTTGCGTACCGTTAAAATTAAAATCCTTCGAGTAAAAATACCCAATAAAATCCCGTTTTTGAAAAATATGCTTAAAAACACCTTATATTAATAAATAAAAATAAATTATGAAATAAAAAAATAATTTTCCTGAAAATTCTCCTGTCTTCGTTCCTCGTTCGAGCGCGAAATGAAACTTAAAAATCTTTAATGCATGAACCTTTAAAATTCCCAAAATAATTCTACCATGCATGAATTATGCATAAAATATTTAAATACAAATTAATGAAATAAACATGCATTTAATGCTTTAAAACCATTAAATAAAATACCAAAGAAATTTATCCACTACTTGTCTTCAAATAATTAATTAAATTCTTAAACTTTCTTTTACATAAAAATTACCATATTATTTAACTAAAATAAATTCTAAGAATGTTTTCTTAAATTTTATCTCAATACTCCAACTCCGGTCCGGCCTCACTTATTTAACTGAAAAGGTAACAATTAAACTACTGCGTAAAATAAATAAATTTAAAGAAAAAAATTTAAATATTCATGCAATAAAAATCATTTTAATTTAAATTTTCTTATACGCAGTCCAATTTACGGGTTCTACAAAAGAGCTGGGCAGATTTAAAGAGGAGATCGTTGGAGTTTGAGATCGACGAAAAGACGTTTGTTAAAGTATCCCCTATGAAGGGAGTGGTCCGATTCAGCAAGTCTGGAAAGCTAAATCCAATATATGTAGGACCATTCGAGATACTGGAGAAAGTGGGAACTCTAGCCTACCAACTGGCGTTACCACCGGATATGTCCAGAATTCAAAACGTTTTCCACATCTCACAACTGAGGAAATACGTCCCAGACCCCAGTCATGTTCTCAAAGTTGCACCGCTAATGATTGAAGGACATCTGAATGAAGAATTTAAATGTGAAGAGGTCTCTAATCGAATAGTGAATACAAAAGATCAAGTGTTGAGACACAGGACCATTCCATATGTCAAAATACAGTGGTCGAATCATACTAAACGGGAAGCAACCTGGGAACTAGAAGAGAAGATACGCACACAATATCCTCATCTCTTCAACAGTCGAGCTGAATCAAGTTTCGAGGACGAAACTTCTAATAAGGAGGGAGGGATGTGAAGACCCGAAATCTTGCAACGAAAAAACCTGTATATGTCATAGGAAATTTCAGCTCATTTTGGCACAACATTTTTATTGTCCCATGCAATCATAATCTTGAAAGTTTGAATAATCATTTTCCCCTCATTATTGACCATTTATCACTATTTTTAATGACTAATTTAAACCACAATAAATCAGCCATTAAACTATCATATTAAAAGAAAAATAATGATAATTAATAGGAGGTTAATGACCATGAATAGGTGTCATTAATAGGAGGTTAATGACCATGAATAGGTGCTTTAAATGTGAAAGTAATGGTCATGAATATGTGTATTAAGAGAAGGTTATTGGCCATGAATAATGACATTTAATGTGAGATATATGGCATTGAATGGAGTGACCATTCACTTTACCCTAAGAGGCCTATAAATAGAGGTTTTAGTTTAATGTGAGACCACACCCAAAATCCTCTCAAAATTTCGGTCCCCCACCTCCAAAATCACTTCTCGGTCATCGCTTGCAAGGAGGAAGAAGGAGAAATTGTTCCGGCGTTTCAAGTGCTGTGAATTGCTCTTTACATTAACGTGAAGATTCTATCCGGGTTCGGTCATTATTCGACCAAAATTCAACAAGTTTCGTTCGAACAAGCTCTGCATGTTATATACCGTAATTTCAAGAATGTGAGTGGGTTTCTGTTATATAATTCGTTGTATTTTATTAAATGAATAAAATATCGTGACGTACGATATGTATGTTCTTATTTTCGAAAGTCAGCATATTCTTATCTTTAAAATTTCAATCGATGAATATTGTGTTTCTTTCTAGTCTTCGATATTCTTTGATTCCGCTGTATTCGTTCGAAGTTCTGATAAGTTATGTTCGATAAATCTGAATTCTGTTACGCACTGTTACAACTCGATTTGAAATAGAACGAGAATTGTAGTTCTGTCTGGCCCCCATTGGTGGGTATAAAACCATGTTCTGTCTGGCCCCCATTGGTGGGTATAAAACCGTGTTCTGGCCTCACCCCTTAAAGGACTAATATATTGGGGACAATTTGATCATTGAAATGAGATGAGTAACAGTGTTCTGTTCTGAATTTTTCTGAATTGCTTTGAATTGTTATGATTTGCTTCTGAACAGCTCTGATTCGTCTGATAGCCTTTGTCTCATTTTGGATTCGGTTATGTTATGATAAGTTAAAATTAATAAGTGTTGAAAGTTTGTTAAAAATATGTTTTGAGAAAATTAAGTTCTATATGTATCTTTGGAAATCGATCGACCCCCACTTGCAGAGTGTTTCCCAAAACACTCACCCCTTATAAAGATCAGATAAAAATGAAGAGCAACTGAATGAGGAGGAACAAGAAGCTTTCTGGAGATGGTAGTCGATGAGCAAGATTCATGAATCAAGATTTTATTTTCCTTTTGTTTAGTTTCTATTTCCGCAACTCTGATGTATTTTTATTCTATTGTCAATGTAAAGATAATGTTTTAGTTATGAAAAAGACTGGTTATTTGGCATTTCGATACGAGGCTTAATTGTTTTCAAGTAATTGATTAACAATGTCGGATGTCAACGACGCCGCGGTCTCGGGGCGTCACAACATATGCTATCTTTTTCAAATTTAGAATAATTTTTAGATTCCTTAGCCAACCATGATAATTAGGTCTGTTTAACTTGTTTTGATTGAGTATGACAGATTTGCGGAAAGAATCCAAATTAACATATTAGAACAGTTCAAATAATGACTTGGATACGTAAATTGAAAATAAAATGTATGCAATTTTGTTTCTGGATGTTCAGAGAACTGAAGACTCACAATAGAAGACTTTAATCTTTACAAGCAATTTGTAAAAACGTAGTTCAGTATGGTTTTAACACTGCCAAAACTGGAACTCCCAATCTACTCAACTGAACAAAGAAACACTATATAAACTATTATCTAATACAATGAATTCTCCTAACACTTAATGATCATCAATGATCAGGTACGATTATCTGTAAAGTAAGCTTGACTGACTAAGTTTAGCTCAAATATCTGAAAGGTTTAATGCTTGAAGTGTAAAGGTCGTAGAGCTTCACTAAAATGAATTTCTTCTCTATTTATATGCTCTAATTCAAATGGTATCATGTTTCAAAAAAGATATGTTTCAAATAAATGTGTCTGTTGACATGTATTTTTTCCACATCATCATTCTTTTACATCCATACAAAATGTAGTGTATTTTTAATAGAGTACTGAAAAACTTATCAAATAATCATTTTATCCCATTGGCGTAACTGGTGTCCTTAAGAATGAATGATGATCTCTTAAACTGAAAGTGGCGCCCCAAACATCGCCACGTAATCGTACAACATGTGATGTCATATGCATAAACATTTTCTTCTCAACGACGTAATAATATAATGAATATACGATAAAATAGTGCAATCACCACACCATCTACTTCATTGTAGCAGAAACAGTATAATAAATACACACAAAAAACTCAAATGAGACAATAAACTATACAGTCTCTATCTACTATCAATTACAACACTGTTTGACTAGACACACCTAGTCCTTCACCACTATCATGTCACACTGCATAGTCCTGTAACCTATCCAACAGAAACAGCCCCCAAAGGGTGAGCATAGACAACAATCATCATCGTTATACATAACAGTTATATTAACAACAACATAAGATATAACTGAAATGATAACAGAAATACCTCATTTTCCGTTTCTGGACAATCAGTCATCAACAACCTAAACAACATCACACTGCAACAATAACATCGACCATACGTTGCACCCCAACTCCGGCGACAGCAATATCGTCGAATGAACAACAACATCGACGATACATCGCACCCCAACACCGGCGACAGCAATATCGTCGAACGAATAACAACAACGATACGTCGCACCCCAAATCCGGCGACAGTAATATCGTCGAACGAACAACATCAACGTGACGTCTCCCAACAACAGCTGCCAACAACATCAACAATAATAAACAACAGCAAATATTATATCAAATCACCCAATTCCGGTAATTTACCATCGTTCAACACAATATTATTTATCAATACTAAACAATAACGTATGCTCGTACGTCAACACGTACCTGATAATCGAGTATATATAAAATCTGGATATTTCTTTGATCCTGAGGCTTGTGGGGTATCTAAATAAATTAACAACAATATCAGATCATTGTCACCGTATCAACACAATCATAACAGCCTAAACATATAACATCAAATAGCCCAACAACAATTAATTCAAAAAAACATAAAACTCGATTATAAATTCTTATCGTTCAACAATTTAGTGTATTTAATTCACAATACTACTATCAAATACACCATAATTAATTAACTTCAAATAATAGGGTATTTACAACATCCGTCAAATTATGAAGACTTTATATCAACGTGTAGCCTATAGTTCGTAGACTCCGAATATATAATAAGAATTAATAACAACTGACAAATAACTCTCCAATCTCAATCCAACGATTAAAAATCTCTAATTATAATAAATTAGAAATATTTCAAAATAACAACCCTTTAATCTTCTCTAATTCATTAAAATCATACATTATTCAACAATCTTCAATTTCAGTATGATTTAACAATTTATCAGATTTATTCTAGAAATCGACGATTAGATAAACCGATAAACCACATGATCGAAAAGAAAATTGAAATGCTATTTTCTCTCTCCTATCTCACCTCTGTTGAAAGTTTCTGTCGAAATGAATTTTATCTTCCTACACCGTCAACTTTCAAAATTTATCTTATTTTTTTAAAATATTATATTATATTATATTAATAAAATTATATAATATAATATTTAATATTTTAACATCGGTATATCCTTTTGGACCAGTCAAACGATTAGATTTTCCAAAACTCAAAACATGAAACTTCTATATCTTTGAGTCTTCTACGTTATATCCAAATTTCAACTCATTTGAGCTTCATATGACCAAAATATGTTATATTTCATTATTTAAAAATTATTTAGTAATATCACAATACTAAATCAACAAATTGTGATATTTACTTCAAGCTTTACATTTCTACCCCCCTTAAATTAATTTAGACCACGAAATTAAGTAAAAACAACAATAAAATGTGTAACTAAATATACGTCATACCATCAGAATAAGTAGGGGTAGAGCTCCCTCATATGCCGCTCTATCTCCCAAGTGGCATCTTCGACACCTCTATGCTCCCACTGAACCTTAACCATCGGTATAAGCTTACTACGAAGCTTTCGTTCAGATCGATCCAAAATACAAACTGGTCTCTAAACATAAGACACATCAGGATCTAACTGAACCTCAGAAATATCCAACAAATGTGAAGGATCCTGCTCATACTTCCGCAACATCGACACATGAAACACATCATGAATACCAGATAAAGATGGAGGTAGAGCCAATCGGTAAGCCAAAATGCCTATCCGTTGCAATATCTCATATGGACCAACATACATCGGTGTCAACTTTCCTTTCATACCAAATCAGACCGTGCCACGAAGAGGAGAAACTTTCAAAAATACTCGATCGCAATGCTGGAACTCTAAGGGTATTCGTCTTTTATTAGCATAGGCGGCCTGTCTATATTGAGCTGCTATCAATCGCTACTGTATAAACTTTACTTTATGTTCCATCTCATGAATCATATCAGGACCGGTAACTGCAGCTCGATCAACATCATCCCAGTATAACGGAGATCTACAATGTCTCCAATACAATGCCTCAAATGGAGCCATCTGAATACTACTCTGATAACTATTGTTATACGCAAACTCCACCAATGGAATAGATGACTGCCAAACAGATTTAAAATCCATAACATAAGCACGCAACATATCCTCCAGCGTCTGAATAGTACGCTCATTCTGACCATATGTCTGAGGATGATAAGTTGTACTCAATCTCAACTCTGTCCCCAATGCAGTCTGCAATCCTTCCCAAAAATGAGAAGTAAATCGAGGATTTCTATCAGATATAATAGACACTAGAATCCCATACAACCGTACGATCTCTCGTATATACAATTGTGTCATCGTCAAATACGTACTACTCATGCTATAGGGTATAAAATGTGCAACTTTCGTCAATCGATCAACAATCGCCCAAATAGCATCAATATTTCCAGTGTTTCTTGGCAAATGAGTCAAAAAATCCATCGATATGTGCTCCCATTTCCAAGTCGGTACTTCTAAACTCCTCAATTCACCTCGTGGCCTTCTTTTCTCAGCTTTGATATGTTGACAATTGAGACATCGACGTACAAAGTCAATCACATCACGTTTCATTCCCTTCCACCAAAACTGAGAGCGTAGATCCTTATACATCTTCTTGCCACCAGGGTGGATAGAATATCGATTACAATGTGCACGCCGCAACAAGCCCTGGCGCAACTCAGATATATAAAGAACTACCCATCTATCATTCATCCTCAAACTGCCATCATCAGCTACTCTAAAACGAGGATCTTGTTTCTGAGAAACTAACTCCTTACATCGCTAAACTCTCTCATCTGTCATCTGTGTATCACGAATACAACCATATATATCAGGTTAAGCTAATAAGGTAGATACCTGGATAGGAGTCGTCGAGATCTCAAAATCATATCCCAAGGAACAACAAGACATCATCATAGCTGATAAACAATTCACATCCTCTGCAGTACAACTCACTTTACGACTCAATGCATCAGCTGTAAGATTGGCTCGACCAGGATGATATTCAATCTCACAATCATAATCCTTCAGCAAATCTAGACATCGTCTATGTCTCATATTCAACTCTGTCTGTGTAAACAGAAATCTCAAGCTCTTATGATCAGTATAACTCATAAACGAGGTACCATATAAATAGTGTCGTCATATCTTCAAGGCAAAGATAATGGCTGCCAAATCCAAGTCATGCACAGGTATCTTGTTTCGTGTGGTTTCAGCTGTCTCGAGGCATATGCGACAACATGTCGATCCTGCATCAAAATACATCCCAAACCATGTAATGATGCATCAGTATAAACAAAAAACCTCTCGTTTTCTGTAGGGATTGATAACACGGGTGCAGTCGTCAGTCGGTGCTTCAATTCCTGAAAACACTTCTCACATGCTTCAGACCACTGAAATCGCACACCTTTCTGAGTCAACTGTGTCAAAAGTCTAGCAATATTCGAAAATCCCTTAAATCGACGATAATAACCTGCTAAACCCAAGAAACTACGGATCTCAATTACAGATGTAGGTGCAGACCACTGTAATACGGCTTTGACCTTCGTTGGATAAACAGAAATCCCATCACTCGATATAACATGACCCCAGAAGACTCCTCGATCAAATCAAAACTCACACTTACTAAGTTTTGGCATACAACTGTCTATCTCGCAACACCTGTAACACTGAACGCAAATGCCTAACATGCTCAGCCTTACTCCAGGAATATATCATTATATCATCAATAAACACATAACAAACCGATCGAGATAAGGCTGAAATACCCTATTCATCAAACTCATAAACACTGCGGGAGCATTTGTCAACTCAAACGGCATAACCAGAAACTCATAATGCCCATATCTGGTCTTGAATGCTGTCTTCTGAATATCCTCCACTCTAACTCGTATCTGATGATATTCTGATCTCAAATCAATCTTTGAATATACTGAGGTTCCCTGCAACTGATCAAACAAATCATCAATACGAGGGAGGGGATATTTATTCTTAATCATTACCTTATTCAGCTGTCTATAGTCAATACAAAGCCGCATCGTTCCATCTTTCTTTATCACAAATAAGAGTGGTGCACCCCAAGGCGATACACTGGGGAAAATGTATCTCTTGTCCAGCAAGTCCTGCAACTGATCTTTCAACTCTGTCAACTCTGCTAGTGCCATTCTGTAAGGAGTACGAAAAATAGGGGAAGTACATGGCATCAATTCAATCCCAAACTCCACCTCACGGGCTGGTGGGAAGCATGGAATCTCATCAGGAAATACATCGGCAAACTCAGCAACTACAGGTATCTCCTCTATTCCCACTTCCTTCTTCTTTTCTGTCACATCTACAGCATAAATAAGATAACCCTCATGTCCATGCTCCAATAACCGAGACATCCGGATAGCAGATACCAATGGAACACGGGGACAAGAACCCTTCCCATAAAATGTCCAACGTTCTTTCTCATCGGTGTAAAAATATACTACCAGCTGATAACAATCAACAGTCGCACAATACCTCCTCAGCACATTAATCCCCACAATATAATCAAAATCAGTCATCTCCAAAATAATCATATAAGATCTCAGCTCGTAGCCCTCATAAGAAATAATATCATCTGATATCATAGATACAACTGATATATCAACTACAGAGGGTGTCGAAACAGAAAGAGGCATAGACAATGGAGACGAGCGCATATGATGCTCAACCACAAACCTCTTTGATATAAATGTATGTGAGGTACCTGTATCAATAAGGATATAAGCAGGATAAGAACAAAAATAACTTACCCGCTATCATCTACTCTCACGCCTCCTCTGCCTGCTCTTGTGTCAAAGCATACACATGTGCCTGAGGCGGACCAGCTCCATGCATACGTGTTTGTCCTCCAGAAGGCCACGGTGTAAACTGTTGAGGTTGTCGTCCTCCTCTCCCTGAGGACCTACCTCTATCACTCCTGGGCTCTCGCTGTTCGTCACGACTAGGACACTGCCTCGCTATATGACCAGCACCGCCACACTCAAAAGAGGTGATCTCGGTCTGTGTACATTGTCTGATCAGATGAGGTCCCCCACAAAAAAAACATCTCACTGCTCTGGACTCCCCTCTTTGCCTCTTAACAGACTGAGAACTGTCGCCACGACTCTCAACACGTCGCGAATCAAATCGGCGCTTCCAAGATGAGGATGAAGAAGATCAACCCTTCTGATATTTAAAAGACTGTCCCTGTGGTCGCAATGATTCCCTAGTCGGCTCTGATAATCGTCCCTGAGCCCCATACTCCTGCATAACCAACTTAGCCATCTCAGCCCTCGTCACTGCATCCTCAAATGATACCAGGTTATTTGATTGCACACGATCAAATAACTCTAACTTCAACCCTCTCAAGAAATGCCTCATCTTAGCATGAACATTTGTAGCAACATGTGGCATATATTTCAATAATGCAGAATATCGAGTTTCATACTCAGCAACAGACATACTTCCCCGTCTCAAATCCTCGAATTCCCTCTCTTTCTTTTGTATGGCTGCTATAGAAAAATACTTATCAAGAAAACGACACCGAAACACATCCCAATCGCCCTGGGCTCTCAATCCGGCCTCATTCATCTGCCACCACAATAGTACATTCCTCGAAAGCTGAAATGTAGCCAATCTAAACATGCAGACCTAGTACACGGAGCATTCGGAAATATATGCTCTATCCTCTGATCCACTCCTCTGATCGCTCGCCAGTCTCAGAACTATCAAATCTTGGTGGAAAAAAACTCCTGAACCGTGCCAAAGTCAACTCACTAGGCAATAAAGACTAATTTGCAGGTGCCTGTCCCATAGGAGGAGGTAGCAATGGATTCATCTGTCCAAACCCACTGTCAACCTCTTCTGTATCCTCATGTGGATGTACCTGTTCTCTAGCTGCCATCACTGGAAATCAAATTTTTAATCATAACATTTAACAATTACAATCCAGTATTCATCGTAACACCTTTCGCAAGAAAGCACACACAACTAAAGAACAATCAATCATATCGAAAAATCATCAATAACAAGTACTAGGCTGATAGGTAAGAATCCACTACCACATACATGCGATCCCCGTTCATGCTTTAACGGGTGGATTGGTCCCTGTTCATGCATTAACGCTTTCCAATCCTGATCTAAACCCGTTCATGATTTAACGGGGTGGATTGGTCCACGTTTATGCTTTAACGCTTTCCAATCCCATGCATAAATTTGGTCACAAGACATTTAGCATACCTCAAAAACTTGAAATATTTTCTTTGCACATCAACATACTCACTTGGTGTTGAGGGATTCATTGGATCTCACTTGGGGCCGCTACTGCACATACTAACATGAATTTAAATACTTAACTTGAATTTTCTAGACATAGGTACTCGAGCTCACCACCAAAGTGAATAACTAGCTTATGACATTCTAGTTCGCTTCAGACTTGACCTTGTTTAATCATCGTACTAAACTATGACATAAAACCCCAAAACAAATCTTATATTATTACATAAATAAATTTTAACCATCGTACTAAACCATGATATAGAACCCCGAAACAAATCCAAAATTTTTTTATATTTTTAAAAAGAGGGGGGTACACGGACCTCGTGTAGAGGTCAGTGTACGGGTCCGGGTAGGCACTAGAATTTTGTATTTTTGAATGAAAACGGACACGGACTCCGTGTCGGGGTCGGGAAGGGGTTCGGGTACCCTCTGTATTTGGAAATTCACGAAAATTCACTAACTTAATCATCCACCCTTTCAATCCAAGCCTAAGGACCATGAACCAACACCTCGAGACTCATCCTAGGATGCTATTACATTGATTCAAACCTGTGCAAACACACCAAATGTCCCCAAGCATCAACAAGTAACTTCAATACAACAATAACCCGTAATTCGGCATCGTTTCGCTTCCTACGACTTCTATTACATCCCAAGCCATTCCCGACCCAAACGAACCACCAAATAACACCTAAATACATACCATAACATATCTAAATGCAGTAGCACAAGCTCGATGATGCCCAACTAAGCCTGCAACAAATAACTTCAAAAACACATCAATACATAATTTTTTGGAAAAAAAAAACAGTTTGAGCACTCCCACGAAAAACACCATAACTCACTCAATTTTTATCCAAATATTTCAAATTTACTGTCAAATCGAAGGTATCGAAAAGTTCGACAACTTTCATTTTGAAAGTTTTCTCATAATCACGACCAAAAAATCGCAGTTTTAAAAATGACAGAAAAAACGATTTTTCAGATCCAAAAACCGTTTCAAAAGTGATCCAACCATATTCGCTCAAACCCTTACATTACGAGATATTTACTATGACAAGATCGATGCAGAAAATAAATAATATACATGCCTTTTGATGGTTAGAAATACCAATATGACGATACTGAAACGAGGAAAGATGCGAGGTTGATGCGGGACGAACGTGACACTGTTTTCTTGCAATAAAAATCACTGAAAGCTTGCTGGAAATTCAAAAGGGAGGGCGGCTGCTCAAGAGTGGAGGAACCCTAGGTTTTCTCTTTTAAAAATCTGAAAATAAAATGTTTAGGTGTGTGTTGTGTGTTTTGGTACATGTAAAAACATGTAAGTTTGTGTGAGTGTGTGTTAGGGGTGATCAAATTTTTTTACTAACTGCCCGAACCGAATTGCACCGCACCGTTTTTCATAATATTTTATAAAAACCGCGATTAAAAATATTAATCAAAAACCGCACCGCATACGTGGTTCGGTTATTTTTTGGCCAAGAACTGCACCAAACCGCACCGCCTAAACCGCTTGCCACAATATTAGGTCTAAATTATAATAATTTGTAAATAACATATTCAAATAAATAAATCATCATTCATTATATCACAACTCTCTTCAAAATTATTATTTTTAAAAATAAAACTTATCTTTTTCTTAATTATTCTTCATATTAATCTTTTATTAAATATTTATTTATTTTGTTACAATATTTTGTTTGAAGTTTGAAAGTAAAAAAAAAAGATAAAATAGTGTAAATGTCATTTTTTTTGTTAATGTGTTGTGTTGTTAAATTATTACTTTGGTTTTGAATCTTGATTATTGTTTTATCTATTTTGATTTTTATATGTTTTGAACTATATTTATATTTGAAGACAATATATTGTTGTTGTTTCAAATAAATTATAATATATATTCTAATATTTTTCATTTAAAAAACCGTAAACCGACCACAACCGCTTGAAACCGTTCAAAACCGCAAGGCTACTTTTTCATGTAATACCACAATTAATTTTTCAAAATACTAACCGACCGCATGTGGCAATTCGCTTTGAATTTTTTTAAAATAACCGCAAAACCGCACCGTGATCACCCCTAGTGTGTGTAATGTGTGTGTGTTTTAATTTGGAGTAATTGATGCTATTTAACTAATTAAAAATACTAAAAAAAGCTAACTCACACTAATTTAATCAAAATCCTCAATTAAAAATAAGTACACACTAATTTTAACTTTTAAATCTTAAAATCACCTAATATTTAAATTAGGCTATAAAATGCAAAACTTAATAAATCATTTAAAATTTCCCAACCTTAACTCAAAATAAAAATACCGCATTTAAAAATTGTCAAACTGGTCACCGGTCTCTATTCCTCGATCCCAACTTGAATGATCGCCTGAAATATGAAACTTGAAAAACATCTTAAAGTGCATCACATAAACATAAACAATTTAAAATAATGCATTTAAATAAATCATGCCCCACTAAGAGTCACTTTAAAATTAAATAAATGCTTTAATAATTAAATAAATGCATGGGTTATACGTGTACTGAATTTGGACACTACATAACGGCCTCAACATATAATATCAAATAGCCCAACAACAATTAATTCAACAAAATAAAAAACTCGATTATAAATTCTTATTGTCCAATAATTTAATATTCTGGTGTATTTAATTCACAATAATACTTGTTGGAACATTTCATGTTTACAATCTTGATTTTGATGTTAACAAAACTTGTTATTGTGTTTCTAACATATTTACTCAAGTGTGAAGTTGCAAACACAAGAAGCAAGCTGAAACTGAATTTCTGGCGAGCTTCGATGTTTTGATGATATCTACCAGATGGATGATTGAAATGACAATCCGCCATTTGAACTAATTAGAAAACTCAATTTGGAACAAATCGTATTTCACGTCAGTTGGGCAAAATCGGATGTTATCATGGTCTAACTGATCGCTCAATTACCAAACTGATCACACGAAAACAGCAATCAGTTGGGTTTGAGCAGCTGCGGTATTTTGGTCATATCTCTCAGCTCGATTATCGAAACGAAGCGATTCAGTATGCGTTGGAAAGATAAGACAAAGATCTACAAATCATTTTGAGAAGTCAAAGTCTGAATCGAAGCTTACGATGCTGAAAAATGACGATGAAGCTACTGGTTATGCACAAACTGAAATCAGCTAGGCTGATTTCAGCACACTAGCTGAAACTGAACCAGCTACTGACCAACTGAACTGAACCAGCAGCTGACCAGTTGAACTGAACGATCAGTTCAGTTGACCAAAGTTGACCAGTTGACCAGATTTGACCAGTCGCGAAAATGCCCAGCAAGCTGAATTTGACCGTTGCAATTCCAGAAACAGTACAGAAACTTTTCAAACGGTCATATTCTTGTGTCTAACGTATATATCAGTGTTGGAGCCTACAAAAACAAAATATTGAAGATCAAACAAGAGCTTTTGAAAGGAATTCAAAGCATGGGTAGTTAGCATGAAGAAATCAGCCAGTTGAGAGCACAAACCCTTGTGTGAGGATACATTTGAGATGTACATTGTAAAGGATAAATTCCTCACACACAATCACTCACACTTATACAAGAGAGTTGAACTTCAAAAATTAGTTGAGTGAGTCTTGCACAAAGACGTAAAACTTGTGTATGTAGTCTTTGCATATGAGACATTAAACAATATGCTAATTGTGAGGTGTTGCCTACAATCTTGAGTGCTAGGAGTTCAGTTTAGGCAGTGGTGTAAGTCCTAGCTGAATGGGTTTGTACAAGGTGTTGTATAAATCAAAGTCTTCTAGTGAATCCTTCCCAAGGGGAAGAAGGGTTGACGTAGGAGTGTTTGAAATCTCCGAACATCCATAAATAAATTCATGTCTATTTATTTATTGCATTTACTTATCATTTTTACTGTTTTTATAAATGCATTGTTGAAGCATTTTATGTGTTCTTCAAATACCAAAATATTGCATACCAAGTGTTTGATAAAATGCTTCAACCGAAAATCTTTTTACTCATTCAACTTGCATATATCTTAAATGGTTTACAAAATATTTAATCGGTTTCTACGAAGGATTATTTCGAGTGTCTTCCGCTTGGTTTGAAAACCAAACTCAATTTAATTCATCGGTGTTCAATATTTCAAGAACCGAGCTATTATAGCTCAACGATGATCCTCCTAACCGATCCTAACAATACTATCAAATACATCCTAATTAATTAACTTCAAATAATAGGGTATTTTACAACATCCGTCTAATTATGAAAATTTTATATCAACGTGTAGCATATACTTCATAGGCTCTGAATATATAATCAGAATTAATAACAATTGATAAACAAGTCTTCAATCTCAATCCAACGATTAAAATCCCTAATTATAATAAATTAGAAATAATTCAAAATAACATCACTATAATCTCCTCTACTTCGTTAAAATCATACACTATTCAATAATCTTCAATTTCAGTATGATTTAACAATTTATCTGGTTTATTCCAGAAATCGACGAATTTCAAACATCACCAAAACTATAAAATTTATACCTCAAATCGAAGATCACGTGTCAACGATTCCAAAATTGAAGTCGGTTGGAAAAACTGATAAACCACACTATCGAAAAGAAAATTAAAATGCTATTTTTTCTCTCATATCTCATCTCTGTTGAAAGTTTCTGTCAAATGAATTTTATCTTCCTCCACCGTCAACTTTCAAAATTTATCTTCTTTTTTTTAATATTATATTATATTATATTAATAAAATAAAATAATATAATATATATAATATTTGATATTTTAACGCCATTATATCCTTTTGGACCATTCAAACGATCATATTTTCCAAAACTCAAAACATGAAACTTCTATATCTTTGAGTTTTCTACGTTATATCCAAATTTCAACTCATTTGGGCTTCATATGACCAAAATATGTCATATTTCATTATTAAAAAATCATTAATTATTTAGTAATATTACAATACTAAATCAACAAATTGTGATATTTTTACTTCAGGCATTACACTGAACTTGTTAAATGGTTCTCTGGTGTAATTCAGTTTAGGTGCTAGTCAGTTTTGTTTGACTAGTCCATTTAAGGTAGAATTTAGCTTTTGAACATAGTTAGTTCCGTTCTGTTCGAATGACTCATTCTTAGTCTAGTTCAGTTTAACTTAGAACAGTTTTGTCTTAAATTATTTGTTAACACCAAAATATAATTGTTCCAATATCATGTGTTGTCAAAAGTTGAAAATAATACATGAGATATTTGACAAGAGAGGTACACTTGATTTTGAAGAGTTCTAGTTGGATCATGACTCAACAAGGGATTATTTGATTAATATGATTGGAGAATCTTAATACAACTCTAATTAGTAAAAATCTTAGTTAGTGGAGAATTTTGACAAGGTGAAAAATGTCAAGTAAGAGTTTTACTAAGATGTTAACTTAAGAGTCTTAGTAGGATTCTGACTTAATACATGAAAATTATAAATATAAAAATACATGTCAAATTTACATGCTAGATTATTTCTTTCTCTCTCCGCACAACTCTCAAAATTGGCCACCACGCTTGGTGTTCATCCCAATGGTCGAGACCACCACTCAACAACTGTGAGCCGCCGTTGCCCCACCGGAATGTTTTCGATACACTTCCGGAATCTCACAAATTTCCAATGTTAATTTTAGTGCAAACTTTTTCTAGATTTCTAGTACAATCTAGGTAAACGACAAAACTTTCAATGGTAAATCATCTTATTCTTGGAGATTGAAGTAAGGAGACTTCTAGTAGATCATTCGTATGGATTTACAAGAAGGGTTATCTCTTCTTAAAATCTTGAATAGTTTGATATCTTGCATTAGACTGCAAAGGTAATAAATTCTAAATTTTTTATATGTATAGATTTGAATCTTATAATGTCCAAGTCATGCTAATCTCAAAACGGAATTTTTTAAACTTTGTTGCGTATTAGGTACGAAAAACTGTACTCTAACATATGTTGCTTCGAATATATCAAAATTGTATGATGCCACATCAACAAAATATAATACCACATAGTGTGCAATATCCGGTGTCATGTTATCAATATTCAGATGCAGTGTCAACATAATGAAAAAATGAAGACTACAGGTAAAAACAAAACCAACTTATTAAATTAATATTAAAGTTTGACTACCTGCAAAACAAAAGCAAAAATATTGTTGGAACATCGAATTTTCGAACCCAAGATACAGCGGAAGTTTAAAATTTTTTTCTTGGGCGTCGTGTGTTCAAAATATCCATAGGATTTTTAGAATTATACCTTTGCGTTCTTAACGCTTGGACTCCAAACTATTCCGATTTTTACATAGAAATAGTCCTTCTTGTAAATCTCTACGAACGGCTCTTCTCATTTTATCTCCTAATTAGGTCCACGATCAGAAACTTTGTTCCTCGCTTGGATTGCACTAGAAATCACAAACGATTTGTGCATTGATATTGTAACCTCCGAATTTCTAAAATCCGGAGTCGGTGCAACGTTGGAAGAACACAAAGTGGCCGAATTATTTTTCTCAAAAATTCTATGGTATGGCCGTGTCTTCCATGATTCATAGTCATGGATTTTCTGCTAATTGATTCTTAATCAATCATTAACCAATAATTATTGATTCTTAATCAATCATTAAGCAAATCCAAATTGCTTTTGGTCAAAAATTCTTCCAACTTATGTTTAAGGTGGCCGAGAGCTTTATGGCAAAGGGAGGAAAATGTTTTTCTTCAATTTTTGTGTGCAAAAATAGGTTATTTAATTATGAGTCCTTGTGATGTATATAGAGAGTGAGATTCCTAATCTAATTAGGAGTTTCTCACCCACAAGGACTCTAATAATTTCATTATATTTAAACTCACATATATTTAATATATAATGTGTTTGTTAACCTTTAATAATACATGATATAATAATATTAAATACACATATTTTATATCACCATATTAAATATCTACATGTATATGTATATTAAATTAAATCACAATTATTTAATTTATAAACTAACTCATTAGTTAATTTAATTCTAGACTCCTCTAGAATATTTATGGGAATTTGTGCATGTTAATAGTCACTACTACAAGCACAATCATTTAATTATTAAATTTCAAATTCACTAAAAAATTTATTCCGAACTCATTATACTCCCGATCGACGATCTGAGAGCACCGATGTACAAGGATACAAATCTTGTTCATACAATGAAAATCGAAAATTTCGAAGATCAAAATTTTCATTTACCAAATTTATAACTTACCATATATGACAGTTATCATATTTGGCAGCTGCCAGTTTTAATGAACCCCTTCACAAAACAGGCAGTTCCACTCTCCTTCCTTATTTAACAATCATGTCAACTTCCATTTTTTCCATCATATGAAATCAGCTCATAAACTCTTTTATAAGATTCCTGTTTGATCTCCATCAAACTATAGTCGCCAAATTCCAACTCTTTGAAATTTGACTATCTCAATGGGAACACAGAATCGAATACTTGTGTGACCCTCAATGGTTCAGGGATATAGCTAGCTGTGGGTTCACATCTCTATTTGATTCAAAATAAAATTTATTCTTATTTGGGCTTACCCTAGTTAGCCCCATTCTTTCATCAACACCTTAATCAAGAATGTCAAAATTCATTTCTGATTTGACCCATCGGATCATGGTAAGAGTGTCTAGTAGCATCGCCCCATGATCCCCCTAGGTATCACTGATAGTGCCTGCAAGAACCTTTAGTCATGGTTAGCGTACAGTACGGTGCCTTCAACACATATATCCCGATCGAATCTACAACCATTGGTATATCGAGAGTTGCATATGAATTCGATAACGATGTGATTTATCTTTGAGTACTAATAGTGGCATGGCATGTGCAACTAGGAAAACACCTTTCCATAAAGCACATTTCTTGCTCTGGCCAGAGACTCCTTGCACTATTAGCTCATCAGATCACATAGGATATCTTCACCCGTAGGCGAACGGTGAATCCCCGAATACAATGCATTTTCTCCTACGTATTTCGAAACTACACCCAACCTCGCCACCTGATGACCCTCGATGGAGTTGGTAAACAGATCAAAGTGCATGCTAGTACGTATAGCCCGTACATTGTCCCGGGTCAGAGGAATAATGGTGTACAACCATAACTGCGAACTATTCCACTCGATAAGTGGGAACCACTTGGAAAGTCCGATGGAGGGTTGTTCATTGCATCATCATATGATCACCCATCTGTGTGAATGGACATCTCCATGCCCTTGCCAATGAAACATGGCGTTTACACCACAGATGCTAGTCTTAAGCTCGAGCGACCTTTATCCTAGTTTTAGGCGGCTGATTGGACTAAGAACTTGTTTAGAATATACGGTACACTTCCTAATGAGTTTCATGATCTTACGTTGTGACGTAGACCTTATGGTACCTATTGTATATTCAAGGACTTTATCTATGCAGCTTGCATGGATATACAGATAAAGTATAATGCCATAATCGAATAAAATCGTAAAATATTATTAAAATAAAGATTGTTTTACATTAGAGTCAATAAAGCCCGAGCCACAAGTTGGCTTGCCGGGCACCTACTTTAACAATCTCCCACTTGCCCTATAGCAAACTACCCATAGATCTTAGACTCGTTGCTTCGCGATGCCTCTCAAACAATGGTCCTGGCAGGGGCTTCGTTTAGTGGATCAGTAACGTTAACTGCGGAGGCGACTCTCTCTACCGAAATGTCTCCTCTTCCCACAATCTCTCGGATTATGTGGAACATTCTCAGTATATGTTTGGATCGCTGATGAGACCTCGGTTCCTTCGCTTGCGCTATGACACTGGTGTTGTCACAGTAGACCGGGACTGGATCAACTGTTTGAGGAATGAAACCCAACTCTTGGATGAAATTCCTCATCCAAACACCCTCGTTTGCTACATCCGATGCAGCTATGTATTCGGCCTCAGTGATTGAATCCGCTGTGGTGTCTTGCTTGGAACTCTTCCAGGAGACAGCACCACCATTGAGCTTGAATACAAATCCAGAGGTCAATTTCGAATCATCCACATCTGATTGGAAGTTAGAACCAGTGTAGCCTTCCAATTTTATTTCTCCACTCCTGTATACAAAGAACAAATTCTTAGTTCTTCTCAAGTACTTAAGAATGTCCTTTACTACTTTCCAATGCAGTAGATCAGGATTCGACTTATATCGGCTTGCAACACACAGTGCATATGCAATATCAGGTCGAATAGATATCATACCATACATTATACTACCTATGGCGGATGCATATGGAATGCGGCTCATGGTTTCTATCTCTTCATCAGTCTTAGAGCACATAGACTTGGATATATTCACACCATGAGACATTGGGAGATATCCTCTCATGGACTACTCCATAGAGAATCTCCTCAGTATGGTATCGTTATATGAGCCATAGCATCCTTTTGATCTATCCCTATAGATCTGTATTCCTAATACATATGATGCTTCACTCATATCCTTCATGGAGAACTTACCATCTAACCCTACTTTAGTTGACTTCAACATCCCTACATCATTCCCAATGAGTAGTATGTTATCAACATAAAGTACCAGGAATGTCACTACACTACCACTTAACTTTCTTGTATACACAAGGTTTCTCAAGATTTTTGGCAAAATCAAACTCTTTGATAGTGTTGTCAAATCTGAGGTTCCAGCTCCTTGATGCCTGTTTGAGTCCATAAATGGATCTCTGAAGTTTGCATACTTTATGCTCACTTCCTACTAATGTGAATCCTTCAAGTTGAGACATGTAAATCTCTTCTTTAATCTCCCCATTAAGGAACGCTGTCTTCACATCCATTTTCCATATTTCATAGTCATACCATGCTGCTATGGCTAGCAGTATTCCTAATGGACTTGAACATTGAGACTAGAGAAAAGGTTTCCTCATAGTCAACACCTTGCCTTTGAGTATATCCTTTTGCTACCAATCTAGCTTTGAAGGTCATCACCTTCCCATCCGCTCCAAGTTTCCTTTTGTAAATCTATTTACATCCTATTGGAACAATTCCCTTAGGTGGATCTACTAAGGACCATACTTGGTTCGAATACATGGAGTCCATTTCGGACTGCATGGCTTCAAGCCATTTAGATGAATCGGCATCAGACAATTCTTCCTTGAAATTTCATGGATCACATCCAGGAATGGGCTCACCTTGGTCCTCTTCAAGAAGCAGGCTCAACCTATTAGGCGGCCTCGAGATCCTTTCGGATCTTCTAAGAGCTTGTGTTTCTTTGATTGGCTGTTGGGATGTGGGTTATGCTTCTTGTGTAGTATGTGGTTCTCGTATCTCATCGAGTTCTATCATACCGCCTTTTCTATCCAATAGAAACTCCTTCTCTAAGAAGGCGGCATTCCTTGAAACAAACACCTTTGTTTCACTGGGATAATAGAAGTAATATCCAATAAAGTTATTTGGATATCCGACAATGTAGCACAAATTGTTTCTACTATCCAATTTGTCTCTCACTGCCTACTTCACATAAGCAAGGCATCCCCATATTCTTAGATAAGAATATTTGGGCGGCTTTTCCATCCATATCTCATATGGAGTTTTATTCACTGCCTTTGTATGGACTTGATTCAACAACCTTGCCGCTGTTTCAAGTGCATATCCACAAGGGGATGGCGGCAAATCACTGAATGCCATCATAGATCGGACCATGTCCATCAATGTCTGATTATGATGTTCTGACACACCATACAACTGGGGTGTGGCAGGCGGAGTCCACTGTGAGAGAATCCTATTCTCGTTAAGGTAGTCTTGAAATTCAGTACTCAAGTATTCTCCACCTCGATCTAATCGTAGTGTTTTAATACTTTTTCCTTATTGTTTCTCTACTTCTGCTTTGAATTCTTTGAACTTTTCAAAGACTTCAGACTTTTATTTCATTAAATACACATACCCAAACCTCGAATTGTCATCGGTAAAGTAATGAAGTAGAAATGGCCAAATCTCGTGCTAACACTTAGCGGGCCATACACATCTGTATGGATCAAATCCAACAGATCATGTGCACGCTCCACTTTCCCTAGGAAAGGGGCCTTGGTCATTTTACCTTTCAGACAAGACTCACACGTCTCTAGAGGGTTTATGTCTGACGAATCAAACATGCCGTATCCCACGAGCTTGTGGATCCTTCTTTGGGAAATATGTCCTAGCCTAACGTGTCACAAATGTGCTTAGTTTAGACTATCTTGTTTTCTTTTGGTTTTTGTTGAAATTATGTTTACTTGGACATTCACTTATCATTGCCAAAACAATTCCGGCCCAGATAATTTCTTATGTCCAGAATTCTTGCAGTGAAATATACATGTTCTAAATTATCGGGACTTGTCAAATTACAGGCCCACCACCTTCTCATTAGGCCCAATCATACTTACACCATGCTCATGGGCAAGATCCCCATCTTGCATGCGTGTAGCCATGTGTTCCTTGAAAGTGGCGTGCATCATTATGCGAGTTTCATACACTATGCAACTCTTGCATGTGTATTTGAATGTCAACAGCATTCAAAATTTTCTCAAATTGTATCTACAGTTCATTTGACATAGAAGCAAGCATATTACACTTTAGCTTGCATCCTAGGGTCCTACCATCTTGCATGCTTTGTCAGTTCAGTAAGACTGACATTAGTGTGTATGCTATTTTCTCCGAATTTAGAACAATTTTCCCAACCAATCTTGAAAATTAGTGTTCGGTTAGCTTGTTTTAATGATAGAAATGGATTACGTGACGAAATCGTAAATATACTGATATAGAAACAGAATAAACATTAAAGACTATTTTAAAATATTTTGTAAGACGTAAAATATGGACTTTTGTTTTTACGAATTTCCTCCCACTATTTTGACATTTTCACCAATCTCTGATGAAAAATGGGAAATACAATTTCCTTAGGGAGTACGCAAGGCCCAATTGCAAAATTATGATTCCAAATAATATCAGCCAATCATAACTTCCAAAGGTAGAGCCCAATTGCAACTCCTTGCAACCTTTACGTAATTTTGCCTCACGTTTGAGGAGGGTCCAATAATATGATCCCCTTTCTCTTCACGTGTCGAGCCCGACCCATCAATGTTGAACCTTAGTGGACGATCGTCATGAGATCCCCCAATAATATGAGCCAAAGTCATGGGAGTTCCACGTAGTTCAAATCAAATATTTCAGTGGAAGTCACAACTTTCCGGCGTCCAGGCCTCCCCAATAATATGAGCCAGACACTGACCGCTGGTAGCGTTCATCATGCAACCACCGTTAATGGAAGGCAAGGAATTATTAAACTTTCTTTTAATTATCCTTTTAATGGGCTTGATTTGAATTTTGAATCTCATCCAAAATGAGGGATTTTAATTTTAAAAAAGTTGTCTCATCATTAATTTTTAAAAACTTGTGCCATGATTGTTTGTATGATTGCCGGATTCATGCAACTCTTGTCATTATTTTAATAATAACGCACATACAGATTATTTATAAAATATCACATACATTATAAATAATAAAGGATGATCGATAACCGAGAGCTAATTGATCTGTACGAGCCACATACGGATCCATGTCCATAGCCTAGGGAAATGCATGGATACAAATGCAACTATTACCTAAGCTTCCAAAATTTACATGTCTTCGATCTTCAAAACTATTTTCGAGGATCTCGGGCCCACCGTCTTCAAATCTTGATCTCCCACTACTTCTAATATTTACATTAAATATCCATGGCACATTGGGATACAAATTTAGGGGGTGAGAACAGACCATAAACCAGGTCCACTTTTAATTATCAAATAATCGAAATTAA
This sequence comes from Primulina eburnea, assembly GCF_022965805.1. Lineage (NCBI taxonomy): Eukaryota > Viridiplantae > Streptophyta > Magnoliopsida > Lamiales > Gesneriaceae > Primulina > Primulina eburnea. The sequence goes on along the minus strand of NC_133103.1, from coordinate 29,978,746 downwards.
AACACGTAAAATATCCTAACATACACCTAGTACATTGGTCATGCTCTCGATCATCCTTTCAACATATAATATCATATATTATATAAATCCGATAATATCACATATCATCAATAAATCGTGTATCTCGTAAATTATCACTAACGCCATAATTATCAAATTAAATAAACATTTTTATTTAATTTCAAATAATTAAATTTCTTGTAAAACACCTTTTACCATAAATAATTAAAATCATATTTCAATTATTTATTTTGTAAGAAATTGATTTTATAAAAAGTTATTGTAGGGGTAAAATCGTCCGTATTTTCATAAAATATCAATTTAACCCAAAATTTAAAAAAAAATCAGAAAATCGCCGCCGGGCCCGAACAATTCAAGCCCACGACCCAGCGGGGGGCCCGAGATGTTCCCGGGCACCTGCTCGCTGCCCGATCAATCGGGCGCTGGCGGGCGCGACTGTGGGCGCGCCGCGCGCCATCCATGCGGCGCCTGCGCATGCGCCGCGGCGCGCTAAGCACGTCGCGCGGCTGCTGCCCCCGCGGATGCCCAGAACAGTTCCGAGCAGACCAAAAATTATTATTATTATTTTTTTCAAAAACAGATGTTTCAAAAATAATTTTTTATAGGGGCGTTTTTCATAAAAATTCTTACGCGGTTAGAAATATTAAACTCAACACAATTTAAATAAAACACACGATTGAGAATAACCGGCTCTGATACCACTGTTGGAACATCGAATTCTCGCACCAAGACGCAGCGGAAGTTTAAAAATTTTATTCTTGGGCGTCGTGAGTTCCAAATATCCATAGGGTGTTTAGAATTATACCTTTGCGTTCTTAACGCTTGGACTCCAAACTATTCCGATTTTTACACGGAGATAGTCTTTCTTGTAAATCCCTACGAACGGCTCTTCTCCTTTTATCTCCTAATTAGATCCACGATCAGAAACTTTATTCCTCGCTTGGATTGCACTAGAAATCACAAACGATTTGTGCGTTGAGATTGTAACCTCCGAATTTCCAAAATCCGGAGTCGGTGCAACGTTGGAAAAACACAAAGTGGCCGAATTATTTTTCTCAAAAATTCTATGGTATGGCCGTGTGTTCCATGATTCATAGTCATGGATTTTCTGCTAATTGATTCTTAATCAATCATTAACCAATAATTATTTATTCTTAATCGTATCAATCATTAAGCAAATCCAATTTGCTTTTGGTCAAAAATTCTTCCAACTTTCGTTTAAGGTGGCCGAGAGCTTTATGGCAAAGGGAGGAAAGTGTTTTTCTTCAATTTTTGTTGCAAAATTAGGTTTTTTAATTATGAGTCCTTGTGGAGTATATAGAGAGTGAGATTCATAATCTAATTAGGAGTTTCTCAGCCACAAGGACTCTAATAATTTCATTATATTTAAACTCTCATATGTTTAATATATTATGTATTTGTTAACCTTTAATAATACATGATATAAAAATATTATATACACATATTTTATATCACCATATAAAATATCTACATGTATATGTATGTTAAATTAAATAACAATTACTTAATTTATAAACTAACTCCTTAGTTAATTTTATTCTAGACTCCTCTAAAATATTTATGTGAATTTGTGCATGTTAATAGTCACCACTACTAGCACAATCATTTAATTAGTAAATTCTAAATTCACTAAAAAATTGATTCCGAACTCATTATAATCCCGATCGACGATCCGAGAGCGCCGATGCACCAAGGATACAAATCTTGTTCATACAATGAAAATCGAAATTTCTAAGATCAAAATTTTCATTTACCAAATTTAGAACTTACAATATATGACAGTTATAATATTTGGTAGCTGCCAGTTTTAGTGAACTCTTTCACAAAACAGGCAGTTCCACTCTCCTTCCTTATTTAGCAATCATGCCAACTTCCATTTTTTCCATCATATGGAATCAGCTCATAAACTCTTTTATAAGCTTCCTGTTTGATCTCCATCAAACTATAGTCGCCAAATTCCAACTCTTTGTAATTTGACTATCTCAACGAGAACACAGAATCCGATACTTGTGTGTCACTCAATGGTTCAGGGATACAGCTAGCCGTGGGTTCACATCTCCATGTGATTCAGAATAACATTTATTCTTATTTGGGCTTACCCTAGTTAGCCTCATTCTTTAATCAACATCTTGATCAAGAATGTCAGAATTCATTTCTGATTTGACCCATCCGATCATGGTAAGAGCGTCTAGTAGCATCGCCCCATGATCCCTTAGGTATTACTGATAGTGCCTGCAAGAACCTTTAGTCATGGTTAGGGTACAGTACGGTCCCTTCAATACATATATCCCCATCGAATCTGCAACCATTGGTATATCGAGAGTTGCATATGAATTCGATAACGATGTGATTTATCTTTGAGTACTAATAGTGGCATGGCATGTGAAACTAGGAAAACACATTTCCCTAAAGCACATTTCTTGCTCTGGCCAGAGACTCCTTGCACTATTAACTCATCAGATCTCATAGGATATCTTCACCCTTAGGCGAACGGTGAATCCCCGACTACAATGCATTTGCTCCTACGTATTTCGAAACTACACCCAACCTCGCCACCTGATGACCCTCGATGGAGTTGGTAAACGGATCAAAGTGCATGCTAGTACGTATAGCCCCTACATTGTCCCGGGTCAAAGTACTAATAGTGTACAACCATAACCGCGAACTATTCCACTCGATAAGTGGGAACCACTTGGATAGTCCGAGGGAAGGTTGTTCAGTGCATCATCATATGATCACCCATCTGTGTGAATGGACATCTCCATGCCCTTGCCAATGAAACATGGCGTTTACACCACAGATGCTAGTCTCAAGCTCGAGCGACCCTTATCCTAGTTTTAGGCGGCTGATTCGACTAGGAACCTGTTTAGAATATACGGTACACTTCCTAATGAGTTTCATGATCTTACGTTGTGACGCAGACCTCATGGTACCTATTGTATATTCAAGGACTTTATCTATGCAGCTTGCATGGGTATACAGATAAAGAATAATGTCATAATTGAATAAAATCGTAAAATATTATTAAAATAAAGATTGTTTTACATTAGAGTCTATAAAGCCCGAGCCACAAGTTGACTTGCCGGGCACCTACTCTAACAAATATGTCTATTTATAAGACAAGTTTTATATTTTTTCCCTTTCACTTTTAAGTGTTCTAAGTTATTTTTTATGCCTCACATATATATTTTTTCAAGGATAACAGAAATATATTAATTGCAAATTATTATGATGCATTTTCCGATAATACGTACCTTAGAGATTATGATGAAAAAACAAAATCTTAATTCAGGGTCAAAATCTATTTTTCATTTCATACATTTAACTCTTTTTAATGTAAACAGTGATGTAACAAGGATTTTATAATCCGATGGGAAAAAACGTGGGGAAATTATATTTCTAATGGATAAAACATAATACTTTTACTATTTTCAATGCCTAAAATTTGAAGTTTACCCCCTATAAGGTTCTAACTTATTTAGGTTTGTGTGGCTTTAAAATTTGAAATGCTTCCATTTAAAGCGGAGGCCGTGGTATCTTGGAAAATATATTGTCAACAACTGAACACTAGGTCAAGACAATAACCTTTTTTGTTCAACATATTTCATTCCTTGTAATCTTTAACCAGGGTGATACACTCGACTACACGGGATCCCAGGTCTTCATGTGGCTGGAAGTCAAAAAGTGGTTGTTGCAATATGTCAAAACCTTCTAATGGTAAACTGATCTTCCCTACTACGATCTAAACTAGTTTTATACCTTGGACGTGAGGATTCATAATTCACCAATTTTGTGCGATATAACTCTAGAAATTTAAACCTACGTGCGTGAGGATTCATAATTCACCACATTTGTGCGATATAACTCTTGAAATTTGAACCTACGTGGCACTTTTCATATTGGACGGAATGTGCCTTATACTTGCCAACCTTGAAGATAGTCATACAAGTTAAAGGACAAATTGTTTTCTTATTGCATCTTATTTCCTTTTGGAAGCATAGGTCAGAACAGAATATGCAATATATCGTGGTACCGAGCCTGATCTGGAACCTTAGTGAATTTATTTTTCCTTGAGACATCAATTATACGAGAGGCATGTCATTCGACCCCTTGAATTTTTCGAAAGATCCAGTCTGTTTGGAGGAACTGAAGGTGAAAGAGACCAAGAACGGGGGCCTAGCTATGGCTGCCTAGTTATTTAGGCTTTTATGCTCAGGCAGCTGTAACGGGTAAAAGTCATGTACAGAATCTTCTTGAACACATCTCAAATCCCTTCTAGAATAATTTGATTTCAACACTGAATCTCTTATGACATAATGTAAATTTTACATCAAGAAGTCACCAATATCTGTGATGATTGCAATTATTGCACTTTTATTACTTATATTTAACTAGGAATTTTGTGATTCTTGAGCAGTTTTTATGCGATTTGTTGTTGTAGTTTGGAAGCTTAGGATGAGAGTTTGGAGTATTAAAATGTGTTAAATTGGAAAGTGCAAAAGATACAAAAATACAGAAGCTACAGCACACCCGCGCTTATATAACTTGCGTGTTTTCTTGATTGCTCTCAAGCGCACGACGTCAAATTATAGTAAAATGTATTTTTAAGTACAAGTGTCGTCCCATGATGATTGTGTATATAAACGTATATCAGTGCTTGTGATTAAAATTGTCTTGACTTTATTTAGAATAATTAATTAAAATATTTGTTTGCAAGAATAACTAAATTGAAAATGGATTTACATATAACACTAAATTGTAGCAAATAACAATGGAATAAAAGATCTAGAGGTCCGATTTCATGCAACCGTCCACCATGTGTAATTTCTTGTAGCTGTGTTATAAAAACCCTTCTTATTCATTAGCCAAGAATCCTATAATTATCTACTACCTCTCCCGAGTGTTAAGTAGATAATAGTTATCTAAAAATGGGTTGTGACATCCACATCAACAATCTACAATTAAATAACACATCAAACACTATATTATCTATGGGCTTCAATAGCATTATAGGCCTCACGAACTCTTTAAATACCATTGACGTATTTTTCCCCTTTCTTGTTTATAATTTCCTCTTCCGAGTGATAAATTTTTATTGCCAATAAATTAAAAGCTTTGAGATTAGAACAATACAAATGAATATGAAGAACTTAAATAGCTTAGTTCATAAATTCCAACACATGGTTTCTAGTTGTGTTTCGTCTTTTCTCTAGAAATAAAAATTAGTTCATAATAACACAAGAAAACTAACAAACATGGTTCTAAAACAAGACATATCAAATGAAAAACAAAAGAAAGAAGAACTTAGAACAAGAGTTTGAAGTGCTGATTCCATCTCCGGAGTTGTGTAAAAAATTTCCCAAAAACTTGATGAACTTGGGTCTTCAATCTTCTAGAAGCAGCCTCCATTCATTCATTGGCTCCCCAATACCCTAGATGGTAAAAATATGATGTATTTTATAGTCTCACACAATCCTTAATTCGCAGCACAATCAAATCTTGGACTTCCATGCGCAACACACCAAAATATAGATTTTCCGGATTCTGACTTGCAAGGACCGCGGGTGCGGTCAGGAAGTCATCGCGGGTGCTGTACAGCTACTGGTGTGTGAGCGGGAGTGTGATATGTTTACCAACACGGGTCCAGTGTAAATATATGCGTGGGTGTTGTAGAGGCTCGAAATTCGTATTTGAAAATTTGCGGAAAAACATAAAATTTTCTCTTTAAATAAATAAAATGTCTCATTCATAAAATATACTGATAAAAAGATTCAATATTTAAAGTAGCAGCGGAAGTAAATAATGTTTTCAAAATAACAACTTAAAATATTTCAACGAAATAAAACTGAGTTTGGAGTAAAAATAGTAAGTGCTGAAAATGAGGTCCTCGGGTTTTCACTACTGCCGACCCAAGATGGCTCACTGGTCCCCGCCCTCGGTCCTGACCTCATCAGTACCTGCAATAATCAAGTCTAGTGAGCCTAAAGACTCAACATGCATATATCGTGAATAACAAGTAAAATATATATTAAAGTTTCATGCCATGTAAAGATATCATATCGTAAATGGTAAAGTGAAAACCGTGTAATGAATAATTATAAATACGTGCATAACTGAACTGAAAATCGTAAGTGAAATGTTTGCTCGATAGAGCCCTGTCATGAAATAGCATATAATAATTTTCTGTTGAGAATATGTTCTACGCAAATGGCCCGTAACATGAACTGAATCGTCTGATCAGACTAAACCACAGTATACTGGGCGGTAGAGATCATCACAGCCCTTGGACTGGATATTTGTACCCATACATGAACATGAACTGAACCGGTCAGTGGTCACCGGGAGAAGTAATAATCTCATGATAAGCTGCAATCCCATGAGTATGAAGTGGCCACAAGCAATATCGCATATATCTCCAAAAATAAACTTTTATATTTTTATGCACGTAATATAATTAAATATCATGTTTTATTTTACCGAATGGGTTGGATCGTTCCCAGGCTCTCTGCGACCTAAATCTAACATGAGAACATGCAAATAAACTTATCTTGACCAACACTTCAAAATCGCACCAAAATGAGACAATTACGCCCGACAAACTTAGTATTCAATCAACCAACTCGAACCAGCATTTAACCATCGTTTAGCCATGATTAAAAGACTCTTAAAATACTGGAAAACATGACCGTAAATACACGAAAATAGTGCATGGAGGCCAAACAAACTAAGTATTCAATCATGGCTGTAATACACGAAAATAGTGCATGAGACAATTACGCCCAACAAACTTAGTATTCAATCATGGCTGTAATACACGAAAATAGTGCATGGATGCCAAAATCATGAAACGCTTTTTCGAGAGTCACTTTGACACATTGCACCGTAAATTCTCGTACGACCTCTAAACTTAACCAAATCACGAACGACCAAAAACATGACCTTCCTAACTCAAAAAGGTACTGTCCAGTTGATAAGTGCAAGATTTGCACTTAATTTATATTAGAATCCATTTTGAATTATGCTTATTTCGAACAGAATTATGCGTTTTTGGTTTGTTTTTGTTGTCATTTCAGGAATGGAGAAAATAGTGGACACGAAACCAAGTGGACCAAGAAAACAGAACCGAGCCGCGATTATAAATATTGCCAAGACCAGAAGGGCGTGCAAGGTCGCGACACTTCATGCGCAGCCTCGCGCGCACAGATATGCACAAGGGCAGAATCTTGCACGCGGTCGCGCGACATCTCGCGCTACCACGCGCGCACAGATACAACTTGAAGACCCGACATGCGCGCGCCATCGCGCCACATTATGCGCAGCCGCGCGCGCCAGAACATAGGCGAGAGACCAGATTGTCGCGCGCGATCGCGTGACACTACGCGCAGACACCAGACACAAGCAGAAGCTCGCGCGCAACCGCGCCATTTCATGCGCCACCGTGCGCACGCCGCTTCCCAAAAAAGTACAAAAGCGCGATCTTCTAGGTCAGAAGGGGAGTTGGCCGCGGTGGAGAGAAATTACATGAAAATTCACCACTTTGGGAAGGAAAGGAAGCGAGAAACAGAGCGCATACACGAGACAAAGATTCAGAGTGTGAAGAACAGCCACAAATACGAAGAACGACGGATCTGGGGACAGAGACGACACTTCGGATTTGTTATCTTTTCCTTTGTTTCTTTATTTTATTGCGTAGCGATGTCTAGAATCATAAACATGTCTTGTTTTCTGTTGGATTTCGTGATGAACTAATTTTTCATTCTAGAGAATGATGTAGCTTTGTGGACACGATGATTTGACGTGGTTATTTTATAATATTGAATTCCATTTCATGTTTACTTGTGTTTCTCTATGTTTATTGCACTGCAATTTACTGGCCATAAATTGTTTGTTATTTGATTAATTCTACAACTCGGGAGAGGGACTAGGATTATAGATCATTAGAACACATCGTTAAATGTTTATAGCGTTCGGAAAGCGTATAACTTTAGCGAGGCTTAGTAAGAACATTGTTTGCAATTATCTATGAAACTTAGATTCTAATTAGAAATATTTGAATCGAAGTTGATAGATACTGTTATTCGTCACTTGGGAAAGGGGGAATAACATAACCTAAGTGTTCTTGGCCAGTAAATAATGGGAATTCCGGAATATAAATTCAATTGTGAATATTTATCGTGGAAACTTTGTGAAATCATTTCTCTAGATATTTTCTCTCATTATTAGTCTCAATTTGGTGATTTAATTAATTCTTTGTGTTCAATTAATTCGTTCGAACAAACCAACCTTTTATTTGATTTTTCTAAATAAAGTTGAGACTATTTTAATTACGAGCACTAATATACATTATTATACACACTCCTCGTGGGATCGATATCTGTACTCTACCCAGTACTAAAACTTGACACCGTACACTTGCGGTAGAGAAAACACGCAACAAGTTTTTGGCGCCGTTGCCGGGGAGTGTCAAATTTGAATTTATATCATTATTGTTACCAATTAGTCTAGATTTTAATTTAGAGCTTTTATTTTTATTTTATTCTATTTTGTGATTCATTCATTTTTCTCTGTGTCACAGTGCATGCGAAGATGGCAAAGCCCTGACTTACTTATTTTTGATCCGGAGATCGAAAGAACTGCTAGGAGACTAAGAAAAGAGAGAAGGGAAGAAATCCAAACAATGGCTGAAAACAGAGAGGACGCGAGATATAACCCGCCAGACGCCATACCTATCAGAGACCACTTTAGACCAGTGATTAACAATCATTACTCTGGTATTGCTCGAGGGACCATAAATGCCAACAATTTCGAGTTGAAGCCTGTACTTATAAATATGGTTCAACAGAACCAATTTGGAGGAACTGCCACTACTGATCCTCATGTTCATTTAAGCACATTCCTGGAGATCACGGGTACGGTAAAAATTAATAATGTTTCTGATGATATTATTAGATTGCGCTTGTTTCGATTTTCTCTCAGGGACCAGGCGAGATGATGGCTCCAATCGCTTCCCTTGGGAAGTATCACTACATGGAAGGATCTGGCGACGAAATTTCTTTCTAAATATTTTCCCCCAGCGAAGTCTGCGCAATTGAAGATTGAGATCAGTACTTTCAGGCAAACTGACTTTGAGCTGCTTTATGAAGCATGGGAGAGGTATAAGGAGTTGTTGCAGAAGTGCCCTAATCATGGTTTTGAAGACTGGGTGCAGATTGAGCTGTTCTATAATGGGTTGAACGGTCAGACACGGACAACAGTGGATGCAGCGGCCGGTGGCACGATCTTTGCCAAATCTCCTGCTCAAGCCTACGACTTGCTTGAGCAAATGACTATTATCAGCTACCAATGGCCGTCTGAGAGGTCAGGAGTACAGAGGACTGCTGGAATTTATGCGGTGGATCCTATTACATCACTCACTGCACAAGTATCAGCATTGACTACACAGATAGCAACCATGAATAAAGTGAGCACATCAAATACTGAGGGACCATCGCCTGTCGTTGAAGAAGCACATTTTTTTGAAGAAGCTCAGTATATCAACAACAGAAATGTTGGAGGGTTTGGCGGATATCGAGGTAACCCTCCCCCTAATACTTATCATCCTTGGTTGAGAAACCATGAAAATTTTTCTTATGCAAACAATAAGAATGTGTTGAATCCTCCACCGGGGTTCAATACATCAAATGGGGAAGGTAAGCCAACATTTGAGGATTTAGTTGGGACTTTTGTTGCTGAATCTGGCAAGAGAATGGCTAGGACTGAGTCTAGGCTTGACAACCTAGAAACCCACATGGCAAGTATTGGTGCTACTTTGAAAATCCTGGAGTCACAAGTTGGGCAAATAACGAAGCAACTCACGTCTCAACCGTCAGGCGCAGTTCAAAAGACTGCCGACCCAAATCTAAGAGAGGTGAATGCCATTTTTATACATCATGAAGATATTTGTGTGGTAGGCAGAGAAGAGAAGGAGGTTGAACTTATACCTGTTCGGGATGAAAAGCCAACTCCAACCAAAAGGGCCCGAGGTAAAAAATCTGAGAGGTACGATTTAATTCAATGCATTGATATTTCTTTACTTCCCTACCCCCAAAGATTTCAACAATTACAGGATGAATTTCAAAAGAGAAAAGGTCTTGAAGATCTCAAGAACCTAAACACTAATAGTGAGTTTGCAGATGAGGTGGAAGATGAATTTACCAAAGGAACACGAAGGAATGCTCCTCAGAAGTTGCTAGATCCCGGTGAATTTATTGTACCATGTGAAATAGGGGGTCATTTAGTAGAAAAATATATCGGTGATTCAGGAGCAAGTGTGAATATAATGCCAAGTTCCCTTTACGAGAAAATTAGATTGAGCAGGATAAAGCCCACAGGACTAACCTTGCAGATGGCTGATAAATCGGTCAGGACACCCCTGGGTATTGTGAAAGATGTTGAACTTAAGATCGACAAATTTAAGGTTCTCGCAGAGTTCGTGGTACTTGACATGGAGAATAGTCAGAGCGTTCACGTCATTCTAGAACGACCATTATTGGCTGCTGTTGGAGCCATCATTGACGTGAAACGAGGAAAGTTGACCATGGAAGTTGAAGGTCAAATGGTGGAAATCAAGGCATCTGAAAGTTCTCACGACCCACCTTGAGCAATGTAGTGACAGTCGAGCTAACGACATTAAACTAAGCGCTGTGTGGGAGGCAACCCACAATTTTTATTTTTTAGCATTCATTTTGTTTTTATTATTTTATTTTATTTTACTCCCTTAGTTGTTCATTTTACCCCCACCAGATCTATCACCGCCGCAGCCCATGGACGTTGATGATGAAGATGCTGCGAATGATGATTCGAGCCCCGAGTTCTGACACTCGTGCGCGAGGTATGTGTTGTCGCGTTCTTTATTTCTATACATTGAGGACAATGCATACTTTAAGTTTCGGGGGAGGTAAAAAATTGCCTGATTGAATTTTTCCTGCAATTTTTAGTTTTATTGCTTAGTAGTTTAATTCTGTTTTTTTAGTTTTTATTTATTTTTTTGCATTCTATTTTTGTTAGGAAAAGTCATGGATAAAACAAATGTGTGGCCGATGATGAAAATTGATTTGTGGTCCTGAAATATTTATGTGTTCATGAGAACTTAAGAGTCACAAATATTTTGCATTGTCGTGTTTATTGATACTATTGTGCTTAGAGACAAGTTGTATGCATGTGATGCTAAATAGACGACAGATATCTGATTCTTGGTAATTCTTGCATGACATTGATTGACACTTGCACAAACATAGAAATGATCTAGGCAGTTTTTCACAATATCCTTGGGCATGTGTTCTTTGTTTACTGTCAATTGTAGCCCTTTGAGCTTCAAGTTAACTGAGATGCTTACTTTTTCTTCGTGCACCTATTTCATATATCATTTTGATTGAAAATTTCATGTGACTGGCTTCTATGAGATGATTAATGGATTGACGGTAATTTAGAACTTAATTGAGCACTTTTCGAGGCGAAATACGGATAATATATGACATAGGAATGATTTAGGCAATCTTCGAAACCGTTGAGCCTTCGAGCCTACCAATTGAACATGAAATATCCCTAGTGTCCCATTTTGAGCCTACTAAAAAATCAAGTTGTGTGTGTCAATGACATACAATCAGCCCTCACTTGTATCTATTCTATAATCCACAGCAACTACCAAATGAAGCTTATACACTTATTTTCCTACCTGCTTTTGAGGATAATAAATTAATTGGTGTTGTAATGATTCAAATGCTCCTTGAAAAGAAAAAAGAAAAAGCTAAAGTGTGTGAAAAGGAGTTGGCAAAGAAAAGAGGAAGAAAAAAAAACAATGAAAAGAATCACACAAAAGTGGTGAAAAAGAAAAAAATGGAAAATGGAGGATATGATTGGGAAGAAAACAATAAAGAGATGGTGAATGAAATGCTAGCGAAATTGACGAAGATTCGATTATTTCTCTCAAATTTTGAATTCCATACCTTTAATTGTTGCCATGAGCCGTGGCCTAACGTGACAAGCCTACAAGACCTATTAACCTTGTCACATTTATCCAATATACTAGTGGAGAAAAGTTGTTCAAGTCAAGCATACCTGAAAAACATTGTCAACAAGTATAGACTTTAATCACTTGCATGCAAGCATCCCATGGTGTGATTTCATCTTTAGTACATTTTTGTTGAATAGTTATTGAGCCAATTAATCACCGATAAAGTCCTTTGTGATCTCTGAATGTGAATTTGTATTTTAATGAATTGTGAGCTGCACTGAGTTGATGATTTCTTGAGTTTGTAAGGTGAGTGGGTATGACAACTCTATTTGAGCATTCGATTGGGTAAATTAACATTGACATATCACACACGCACGTGACTCTTGGGAAATCACGAATTACATGAAATAGATAAGTCTGAGGCCAATAACACTTTTTGCGTTTCCATGACTGTTTAGAGTTTCACTACTTGTTAATTGACGTCCTGCTTTTATTTTATTTTGCTCGGGACTAGCAAAAGTTCAAGTTTGGGAGGTTTGATAAGTGCAAGATTTGCACTTAATTTATATTAGAATCTATTTTGAATTATGCTTATTTCGAACAGAATTATGCGTTTTTGGTTTGTTTTTGTTGTCATTTCAGGAATGGAGAAAATAGTGGACATGAAACCAAGTGGACCAAGAAAACAGAACCGAGCCGCGATTATAAATATTGCCAAGACAAGAAGGGCGCGCGCGGTCGCGCCACTTCATGCGCAGCCGCGCGCGCACAGATATGCACAAGGGCAGAATCTTGCGCACGGTCGCGCGACATCTCGTGCTACCACGCGCGCACAGATACAACTTGAAGACCCGACATGCGCGCGCCATCGCGCGCGCCGGAACATAGGCGAAAGACCAGAATATCGCGCGCGATCGCGCGACACTACGCGCAGCCGCGCGCGTGCAGACACTAGACACAAGCAGAAGCTCGCGCACAACCGCGCCATTTCAGGCGCCACCGCACGTGCGCCGCTTCCCAAAAAAGTACAAAAGCGCGATCGTCTAGGTCAAAAGGGGAGTTGTCCGCCGTGGAGAGAAATTACACAAAAATTCACCACTTTGGGAAGGAAAGGAAGCGAGAAACAGAGCGCATACACGAGACGAAGATTCAGAGTGTGAAGAACAGCCACAAATACGAAGAACGACGGATCTGGGGACAGAGACGACACTTCGGATTTGTTATCTTTTCCTTTGTTTCTTTATTTTATTGCGTAGCGATGTCTAGAATCATAAACATGTCTTGTTTTCTGTTGGATTTCGTGATGAACTAATTTTTCATTCTAGAGAATGATGTAGCTTTGTGGACACGATGATTTGACGTGGTTATTTTATAATATTGAATTCCATTTCATGTTTACTTGTGTTTCTCTATGTTTATTGCACTGCAATTTACTGGCCATAAATTGTTTGTTATTTGATTAATTCTACAACTCGGGAGAGGGACTAGGATTATAGATCATTAGAACACATCGTTAAATGTTTATAGCGTTCGGAAAGCGTATAACTTTAGCGAGGCTTAGTAAGAACATTGTTTGCAATTATCTATGAAACTTAGATTCTAATTAGAAATATTTGAATCGAAGTTGATAGATACAGTTATTCGTCACTTGGGAAAGGGGGAATAACATAACCTAAGTGTTCTTGGCCAGTAAATAATGGGAATTCCGGAATATAAATTCAATTGTGAATATTTATCGTGGAAACTTTGTGAAATCATTTCTCTAGATATTTTCTCTCATTATTAGTCTCAATTTGGTGATTTAATTAATTCTTTGTGTTCAATTAATTCGTTCGAACAAACCAACCTTTTATTTGATTTTTCTAAATAAAGTTGAGACTATTTTAATTACGAGCACTAATATACATTATTATACACACTCCTCGTGGGATCGATATCTGTACTCTACCCAGTACTAAAACTTGACACCGTACACTTGCGGTAGAGAAAACACGCAACAAGTTTTTGGCGCCGTTGCCGGGGAGTGTCAAATTTGAATTTATATCATTATTGTTACCAATTAGTCTAGATTTTAATTTAGAGCTTTTATTTTTATTTTATTCTATTTTGTGATTCATTCATTTTTATCTGTGTCACAGTGCATGCGAAGATGGCAAAGCCCTGACTTACTTATTTTTGATCCGGAGATCGAAAGAACTGTTAGGAGACTAAGAAAAGAGAGAAGGGAAGAAATCCAAACAATGGCTGAAAACAGAGAGGACGCGAGATATAATGTAGTAGCCCGAATTCCAAATTGAGTAATTAACGGATTAATGGTGATTAAGAAGGTTTAATGTGTAATTTTGACCGTGGTCATGATCGGACGGACCGAAGATGGTTCGGTAGCACCGAAGAGTTCGGACGATCCGAAGTGGGTTCGGTGGATCCGATCATGAGGTGTCAAGAGTTGATCGACACGTCAGTTTGCATGCAAGTTTGGATGATCCGAAGTGTAGGTTCGGTGGATCCGATCATGAGGTGTCAAGAGCCGATGGACACGTGGGAGTTCGGACGTTCCGAAGTGGGTTCGGTGGATCCGAACATAGTCTATAAATAGTGCTCGGATTTCCTCATTTTGTATTGTCAATTCTTGAAGTTGTGTCTCATTTTGAGAGGTTTGGAAGGTTTCTAGGGTTAGTTTGTCGGTCGAGCGTTAGCCAAGAGCTGCCAGGATTAGTAGCGTAGTGACGCCTGAGTTACGAGGCAATCGACATCAAAGGGCTGTCGACGGATGAAGGTAAACCCTAAACCTTTGGTAGTACTGGTTTTGCTAGTCGAGCATGGTAGTATTGTTCATTGGGTATGCTTTTGATGCGTAGGCTTGTTCTAGACCTGATTAGCGGTGTTGCGTAAGGCTAGGCTTGCTGTGATAGAGGTACGAAAGTACTATCCGAGATATCCTGGTCGAGTATACATCCTTATATGTGTTGCATGATTATGTGGTGCATTGATATATGTCATATGATGCATGCTATTATGACACGTTTTATGATGCATGTTGCATTTCATGTTGAGCCGTATCTCCTTCGAGATAGCCTTTACTGTTGAGCTGTATCTCTTTCGAGATAAGCTATATCTTGTGGGGCCGCTCAGCCCTGTCTTGTGGACGCATGGACACCGAGAGTACACAGTGGCCGACGGGTCCGGAGGGCTTCGGTGATCCGGGACATTTTAGGTCCACGTCTGTTCTTGTAGTGGATGCAGTGACCCAGAGGAGTACCACGCGGCACTATCCACTTGGCGCCTCTAGACTGAGCATTTTGAGATCCTTTGTTACTCCTGTTTCTTGACTACCCTGGTATCATATCATAGCATGTGCATTTCATATAGGTTTGTATACTCATGCTTTTGTACTGGGCGTTCTTATCGCTCACGTCCTCGGTTTTGTTTATCTTGGACACCCCATTCCCACGGGGCAGGCCTCAGGTTGGACAGCTCAGGAGGAGGAGGAGGAGGACGTTGAGTAGATGGTTGGTTTAGTTCTTCGATATCTTTTTGATTCGATATGGTTGTACCGTATATTTCATTTTAGTTTGAGTTGTCCTGGATTTTTCGATTGGGTTGTATAACTATCTTTTGGTGACAGTTTTCCGCTTTTATTTCTAATTGTTTTTAATTAAGTTAATCGCATGCTTAGTTCTTGATTAGTAGGTGATTCTGGAACGGGTCACTACATATAACCCGCCAGACGCCATACCTATCAGAGACCACTTTAGACCAGTGATTAACAATCATTACTCTGGTATTGCTCGAGGGACCATAAATGCCAACAATTTCGAGTTGAAGCCTGTGCTTATAAATATGGTTCAACAGAACCAATTTGGAGGAACTGCCACTACTGATCCTCATGTTCATTTAAGCACATTCCTGGAGATCACGGGTACGGTAAAAATTAATAATGTTTCTGATGATATTATTAGATTGCGCTTGTTTCGATTTTCTCTCAGGGACCAGGCGAGATGATGGCTCCAATCGCTTCCCTTGGGAAGTATCACTACATGGAAGGATCTGGCGACGAAATTTCTTTCTAAATATTTTCCCCCAGCGAAGTCTGCACAATTGAAGATTGAGATCAGTACTTTCAGGCAAACTGACTTTGAGCAGCTTTATGAAGCATGGGAGAGGTATAAGGAGTTGTTGCAGAAGTGCCCTAATCATGGTTTTGAAGACTGGGTGCAGATTGAGCTGTTCTATAATGGGTTGAACGGTCAGACACGGACAACAGTGGATGCAGCGGCCGGTGGCACGATCTTTGCCAAATCTCCTGCTCAAGCCTACGACTTGTTTGAGCAAATGACTATTATCAGCTATCAATGGCCGTCTGAGAGGTCAGGAGTACAGAGGACTGCTGGAATTTATGCGGTGGATCCTATTACATCACTCACTGCACAAGTATCAGCATTGACTACACAGATAGCAACCATGAATAAAGTGAGCACATCAAATACTGAGGGACCATCGCCTGTCGTTGAAGAAGCACATTTTTTTGAAGAAGCTCAGTATATCAACAACAGAAATGTTGGAGGGTTTGGCGGATATCGAGGTAACCCTCCCCCTAATACTTATCATCCTTGGTTGAGAAACCATGAAAATTTTTCTTATGCAAACAATAAGAATGTGTTGAATCCTCCACCGGGGTTCAATACATCAAATGGGGAAGGTAAGCCAACATTTGAGGATTTAGTTGGGACTTTTGTTGCTGAATCTGGCAAGAGAATGGCTAGGACTGAGTCTAGGCTTGACAACCTAGAAACCCACATGGCAAGTATTGGTGCTACTTTGAAAATCCTGGAGTCACAAGTTGGGCAAATAACGAAGCAACTCACGTCTCAACCGTCAGGCGCAGTTCAAAAGACTGCCGACCCAAATCTAAGAGAGGTGAATGCCATTTTTATACATCATGAAGATATTTGTGTGGTAGGCAGAGAAGAGAAGGAGGTTGAACTTATACCTGTTCGGGATGAAAAGCCAACTCCAACCAAAAGGGCCCGAGGTAAGAAATCTGAGAGGTACGATTTAATTCAATGCATTGATATTTCTTTACTTCCCTACCCCCAAAGATTTCAACAATTACAGGATGAATTTCAAAAGAGAAAAGGTCTTGAAGATCTCAAGAACCTAAACACTAATAGTGAGTTTGCAGATGAGGTGGAAGATGAATTTACCAAAGGAACACGAAGGAATGCTCCTCAGAAGTTGCTAGATCCCGGTGAATTTATTGTACCATGTGAAATAAGGGGTCATTTAGTAGAAAAATATATCGGTGATTCAGGAGCAAGTGTGAATATAATGCCAAGTTCCCTTTACGAGAAAATTAGATTGAGCAGGATAAAGCCCACAGGACCAACCTTGCAGATGGCTGATAAATCGGTCAGGACACCCCTGGGTATTGTGAAAGATGTTGAACTTAAGATCGACAAATTTAAGGTTCTCGCAGAGTTCGTGGTACTTGACATGGAGAATAGTCAGAGCGTTCACGTCATTCTAGAACGACCATTATTGGCTGCTGTTGGAGCCATCATTGACGTGAAACGAGGAAAGTTGACCATGGAAGTTGAAGGTCAAATGGTGGAAATCAAGGCATCTGAAAGTTCTCACGACCCACCTTGAGCAATGTAGTGACAGTCGAGCTAACGACGTTAAACTAAGCGCTGTGTGGGAGGTAACCCACAATTTTTATTTTTTAGCATTCATTTTGTTTTTATTATTTTATTTTATTTTACTCCCTTAGTTGTTCATTTTACCCCCACCAGATCTATCACCGCCGCAGCCCATGGACGTTGATGATGAAGATGTTGCGAATGATGATTCGAGCCCCGAGTTCTGACACTCGTGCGCGAGGTATGTGTTGTCGCGTTCTTTATTTCTATACATTGAGGACAATGCATACTTTAAGTTTCGGGGGAGGTAAAAAATTGCCTGATTGAATTTTTCCTGCAATTTTTAGTTTTATTGCTCAGTAGTTTAATTCTGTTTTTTTTAGTTTTTATTTATTTTTTTTCATTCTATTTTTGTTAGGAAAAGTCATGGATAAAACAAATGTGTGGCCGATGATGAAAATTGATTTGTGGTCCTGAAATATTTATGTGTTCATGAGAACTTAAGAGTCACAAATATTTTGCATTGTCGTGTTTATTGATACTATTGTGCTTAGAGACAAGTTGTATGCATGTGATGCTAAATAGACGACAGATATCTGATTCTTGGTAATTCTTGCATGACATTGATTGACACTTGCACAAACATTGAAATGATCTAGGCAGTTTTTCACAATATCCTTGGGCATGTGTTCTTTGTTTACTGTCAATTGTAGCCCTTTGAGCTTCAAGTTAATTGAGATGCTTACTTTTTCTTCGTGCACCTATTTCATATTTCATTTTGATTGAAAATTTCATGTGACTGGTTTGTATGAGATGATTAATGGATTGACGGTAATTTAGAACTTGTTTGAACACTTTTCGAGGCGAAATACGAATAATATATGACATAGGAATGATTTAGGCAATCTTCGAAACCGTTGAGCCTTCGAGCCTACCAATTGAACATGAAATATCCCTAGTGTCCCATTTTGAGCCTACTAAAAAATCAAGTTGTGTGTGTCAATGACATACAATCAGCCCTCACTTGTATCTATTCTATATTCCACAGCAACTACCAAATGAAGCTTATACACTTATTTTCCTACCTGCTTTTGAGGATAATAAATTAATTGGTGTTGTAATGATTCAAATGCTCCTTGAAAAGAAAAAAGAAAAAGCTAAAGTGTGCGAAAAGGAGTTGGCAAAGAAAAGAGGAAGAAAAAAAAACAATGAAAAGAATAACACAAAAGTGGTGAAAAAGAAAAAAATGGAAAATGGAGGATATGATTGGGAAGAAAACAATAAAGAGATGGTGAATGAAATGCTAGCGAAATTGACGAAGATTCGATTATTTCTCTCAAATTTTGAATTCCATACCTTTAATTGTTGTCATGAGCCGTGGCCTAACGTTACAAGCCTACAAGACCTATTAACCTTGTCACATTTATCCAATATACTAGTGGAGAAAAGTTGTTCAAGTCAAGCATACCTGAAAAACATTGTCAACAAGTATAGACTTTAATCACTTGCATGCAAGCATCCCATGGTGTGATTTCATCTTTAGTACATTTTTGTTGAATAGTTATTGAGCCAATTAATCACCGATAAAGTCCTTTGTGATCTCTGAATGTGAATTTGTATTTTAATGAATTGTGAGCTGCACTGAGTTGATGATTTCTTGAGTTTGTAAGGTGAGTGGGTATGACAACTCTATTTGAGCATTCGATTGGGTAAATTAACATTGACATATCACACACGCACGTGACTCTTGGGAAATCACGAATTACATGAAATAGATAAGTCTGAGGCCAATATCACTTTTTGCGTTTCCATGACTGTTTAGAGTTTCACTACTTGTTAATTGACGTCCTGCTTTTATTTTATTTTGCTCGGAACTAGCAAAAGTTCAAGTTTGGGAGGTTTGATAAGTGCAAGATTTGCACTTAATTTATATTAGAATCTATTTTGAATTATGCTTATTTCGAACAGAATTATGCGTTTTTGGTTTGTTTTTGTTGCATTTCAGGAATGGAGAAAATAGTGGACATGAAACCAAGTGGACCAAGAAAACAGAACCGAGCCGCGATTATAAATATTGCCAAGACAAGAAGGGCGCGCGCGGTCGCGCCACTTCATGCGCAGCCGCGCGCGCACAGATATGCACAAGGGCAGAATCTTGCGCACGGTCGCGCGACATCTCGTGCTACCGCGCGCGCACAGATACAACTTGAAGACACGACATGCGCGCGCCATCGCGCCACATTACGCGCAGCCGCGCGCGCCGGAACATTGGCGAGAGACCAGAATGTCGCGCGCGATCGCGCGACACTACGCGCAGCCGCGCGCGTGCAGACACTAGACACAAGCAGAAGCTCGCGCGCAACCGCGCCATTTCAGGCGCCACCGCGCGCGCGCCGCTTCCAAAAAAAGTATAAAAGCGCGATCGTCTAGGTCAGAAGGGGAGTTGTCCGCCGTGGAGAGAAATTACACAAAAATTCACCACTTTGGGAAGGAAAGGAAGCGAGAAACAGAGCGCATACACGAGACGAAGATTCAGAGTGTGAAGAACAGCCACAAATACGAAGAACGATGGATCTGGGGACAGAGACGACACTTCAGATTTGTTATCTTTTCCTTTGTTTCTTTATTTTATTGCGTAGCGATGTTTAGAATCATAAACATGTCTTGTTTTCTCTTGGATTTCGTGATGAACTAATTTTTCATTCTAGAGAATGATGTAGCTTTGTGGACACGATGATTTGACATGGTTATTTTATAAGATTGAATTCCATTTCATGTTTACTTGTGTTTCTCTGTGTTTTTTGCACTGCAATTTATTGGCCATAAATTGTTTGTTGTTTGATTAATTCTATAACTCGGGAGATGGACAAGGATTATAGATCATTAGAACACATCGTTAAATGTTTATAGCGTTCGGAAGGCGTATAACTTTAGCGAGGCTTAGTAAGAACATTGTTTGCAATTATCTATGAAACTTAGATTCTAATTAGGAATAATTGAATCGAAGTTGATAGATACTGTTATTCGTCACTTGGGAAAGGGGGAATAACATAACCTAAGTGTTCTTGGCCAGTAAATAATGGGAATTCAGGAATATAAATTCAATTGTGAATATTTATCGTGGAAACTTTGTGAAATCATTTCTCTAGATATTTTCTCTCATTATTAATTCTCAATTCGGTGATTTAATTAATTCATTGTGTTCAATTAATTTGTTCGAACAAACCAACCTTTTATTTGATTTTTCTAAATAAAGTTGAGACTATTTTAATTACGAGCACTGATATACATTTTTATACACACTCCTCGTGGGATCGATATCTGTACTCTAACTAGCACTAAAACTTGACACCGTACACTTGCGGTAGAGAAAACACGCAACACCAGTCCAAGGCCATAGGTTAAAATCCAACCAAGAACTCGAAACATAACTCTGAACCGAAGGCAATGTTGCTGTCAAGAAAATTACAGCAGCAGCTGTTGCGCTTCCTTGCTTCGTTTACAAGGCTAATGGCCATTGGGGTTTGAACCACCGACCAGAGCCTCTTACCAACATCCTAAGGCATGGTTTGAACCATGGCTAAGGGCCCTCTGCCAACCACCATTCAAGCCAATGC
This sequence comes from Primulina eburnea, assembly GCF_022965805.1. Taxonomy (NCBI): domain Eukaryota; kingdom Viridiplantae; phylum Streptophyta; class Magnoliopsida; order Lamiales; family Gesneriaceae; genus Primulina; species Primulina eburnea. The sequence continues at coordinate 29,957,456 of NC_133103.1, read as the reverse complement.
CTACGACAATACAAGCTTCACCCGAGAACACACACATGGCATGCGTGGGGTTGTTGCTTGTTTTGCTATCAAATGAAGGATCCAATGGCTATGAGGTTAACCATGATCAATGCTAGACATGCTAAGGTATTGTATGAGTCATGGCTAAGGGCTATAAACAATCCACAACCCATCAGACACCTCAAAACCGAAACTCAACACATCAACAAAACAAGAATTTTAAAACCTAAGGGGCGCTGTTCTTTGTTTTATTTTTAAAACCGATGGGACCCTGAACCAAGCCATGAAATGGCATCTTGGTCACGCCCTAGACATGTCAAGGAAGGGTTCCAACCATGGTTACAGGCCCAAAAGCCAACCAAGATTCGAACCTCCCTGTACAAACCGAAAACCAGAATTTTGAGACACGAAATGCACCATGGACGAGTTGCTGTCCATTCACTTTGCTGGGGGGGGGGAGGCTTTAACAAACGGACTAACACCTTCCTATCACACCCTATATCATGTCTATAAGCAGCCTTGAGCCCCTGGAAATCGAGCCAACCCTGCAACCACAAAATCAACCAAAAATCGTGAAGGCACAAGAGGAAGGCCGAAAAATCTGTACATGTTTTTTTTTGTGAAAGTTGCAGTAAAATTCGGTTTTGCCATGGAAATCATGATCATGTAATGTTTTTAAATATTTATATAACTTGATGGAAGAGCAAAGAAAAACATAGACATGCCTTGGATTTGTTTGAAACGAAAACAAATCAATACGACGACGCGGTGGAGACGGAGTTGCTTTAGTCTCTTGTTTTCTTTCTAGTTTTCTCACGATTTTTCTCTTTTGCTCTCTCGATTTTTCTTGCTGAAAGTCTATTGGATTTCGAATAAATGGAAGGAGGAAATGGCTAGGGAAAATGAATGGAAGGTTGCAAGATAAAAGAGAATTAAATGGCAAGACCAAATCTTATTTTTTTTTTGAATTTGTGAGGTAAGGAAATGAAAATGATATTATTTGATTTGATTGAAGGGGTGGCCGATTTTTCTAGTCTAGATGCAAGGTAGAAATATTGCTTATTTGTTAATTACTGAAGATTAAATGGTGAGAGAATTATCTCCAAGAAAAGACAAGGAAAGAAATAAAATGGTGACTTGTTAAACAAATATCAAATCTTTCTACAAACGAGGTGGCCGATTTTTCTTATCAAAAGTGAGGGTAGGAAAATTGCTTAATTAGTAATTAATTGGCCGATTAAATGGCCGATTTGACTTTCATTCGCTTAACCAGCTTGTTCCAAAGCTTCTTATACTGTCTGTCTAAAATTTGCACTGGTCTCTCTTCATAAGACAGGTTCGTAGTGAGCTGCAACGGCTCGAAGTTCAAGACATGCGAAGGATTCGCCATATACTTCCTCAGTATAGAGACGTGGAACACATTGTGTAGTCCGGCCAGATTCGGCGAAAGAGCAATGCGATAAGCTACGTCCCAACCCTGTCGAGGATCTCAAATGGTCCGATGAATCTCGGACTGAGATTTCCTTTCTTCCCAAATCGCATGACACCCGTCATAGGTGCTACCTTCACAAAAACATGGACGCCAACGGAAAACTCTGGATTTCTCCTCCTCTGATCCGCATAACTCTTCTGTCGACTCTGAGCAGTCCTCATCCTATCACGGATCTTGACTACTACATCTGCAGCCTGCTGAATAATCTCTGGACCCAACTCTGATCTCCCCCCTACTTCATCCTAATGAACAGGCGATCTGCACTTACGACCATACAGTGCTTCAAACGGAGCCCTACCTATAGATGACTGGAAGCTGTTGTCATAGGTGCACTCTACCAACGGCAACTTCGACTCCCAACTCCCTGAGAAATCGATGACACAAGCACGGAGAAGATCTTCCAAAATCTGGATAACTCTCTCTGACTGCCCATCTGTAGAACCCATAAATCAAAATAGTATAAGCAATGCATAATTAATATTATTTAAATTAAAATGATTTTATGCATGAGGATTTAAATTTTTTTTCTTTAAATTTAATTATTTTATACAGTAGTTTAGTTGTTATCCTTTCAGTTAACTAAGTGAGGCCGGACTGGAGTTGGAGTATTGAGATAAAATTTACTATTAAGAAAACATTCCTAGAACTTATTTAAGATAAATAATAAGTTAATTCAAGGTAAAAGAAAGTTTAAGGGATTATTTAAGTAATTTGAGATAATTAGTAAATAAATTTTTTAGGTTCCATAATTAATTTATCAATTCACTAAAATATTTAATGGGTAGATAAAACTCTAAAGATTTAAAATTCAATATTTAAGCCATATTTTTCCCTTCCATTTTTATTTAAAAAATTCGGCCATTAACCTTATAAGATTTATTTAATTTGTCAACTCTCCATTTTGATATCTTTCCTTATCCTTTCATGGCATAGATAATTCATTCAACTTTAAATCCTCAATAATTATTAATTAAACAATAATCCTACCCATTTTTAATAGCAAAAATCGGCCACCTCCATTAGGAGATTTAAAAATATTGTCAACTCACCATTTTATTTATTTCCTAAATCTTTTTCTTGGTAAGATAATTTCCTTATTTTTAATCACCAACAATTAAATAATTAGGCAATTTTCTCCATTGTACCTAGACTAAAAATCGGCCATGCTCACCCCTCAATTATTCTTCAAAAATCTTTTGATATCAAACCATTTCCTTATCTAACAAATTCAAAGAAAACAAGATTTGATCTTGCCATTTAATTCCTTTCTATCTTGCAACTTCCCTTCATTTTCCCTAACCATTTCCCTCTCCCCTTACCACCGAAATTCTTAGCATTTCACCAAGAGAAAATCGGGAGCAAACACTAGAGAAAAATCGTGAGAATTAAGACAGAAGTGACAAAGTGAAGCAACTCCGTCTCCGCCGCGCCGCGTCGTCGTAATCGTTTGTTTTCTTTCAAAACAATCAAAGGCATGTGTATATTTTCTTTTCTCTTCAATCAAGTCATATATACTTTTTTAACCATATTTGTTTAATATTTTTAACAGCTAAAAACCGAAATTTTATCATGCAACTTTCGAATTATTGTACAGAAATTTTCGGATTTTTTCCTTGCACTTCACGGCTGGTATGTTTTGGATGGTTTCAGGGTAGCTCGATTTCCAGGGGCTCAAGGCTGCATCTAGGCTCGCAATAGAGGGTATTAGGAAGGTGTCGGTCCATTGGTTGCGGTCCATGCACCCCAACGAAACTCTTTTGACAGCAACAATCCATGATGCGATTTTTATGTCTCGATTTTCTTGTTTGAGTTGTCTAAGGGAGAGCTCTGATCTTGGCTGCCCTAGGGGCTGTAGCCATGGTTAGAATCCCTCCTTGAAATTTCTAGGACGTGACCAAGATGCCCTTTCATGGCTTGGTTCATGTCCCCCATCGATTTTCAAAACAAACAAGAACAGCGCCCCTTCAGTTTAAAAATTCTGGTTATGGTCGAGTGTGTGGAGTTTCGGTTTTATGGTGTCAAGTGGGCTGTGGTTGGCTTCTAGCCCTTAGCCATGACTCATGCAACACCTTAGCATGTGTATCATGGACCATGGTTAACCTCATAGCCATTGGAGCCTTCATTTGACAGCAAAACAAGCAAGACATCCCACGCGTGCAGTTTGGTTCTCGGTTGGAAGCGTGGTGATGTTTCTGGTGTTGCTTGGATCGTGGCTGGCCTAGGGCCCTTAGCCATGGTTCAAGCCACATTTTAGGGTGTTGAGAAGAGGCTCTGGTTGGTGGTTCAAATCCCAATGGCCATTAGTCTCGCAAACGACGTAAGGAAGCGCAAGCGCTACTGCTGTAATTTTGGACAGCAACTTGGTGCTTTGTTTCGGAGGCTTGTTTGAGTTTTTGGTTGGCTTTTAGCCTATGGCCTTGGACTGGACCGTACCTCATCGAGTTAGGAAGGTCATGTTTTTGGCCGTTTGTGATTCGGTTAAGTTTAGAGGTCGTACGAGAAATTACGGTGCAATGTTCCAAAATGACTCTCGAAAGAGCGTTTTTTGTTTTTGGCCTCCATTCACCAAATTTCGACTTGTATAATTTTCGGAGCATTATTTCATCATTTTAGGTGTATTTTAATCGTGACTAAATGATGGTTCGATGTTGGTTCGGGTTGGTACGGAGTCATGGTTAGAAACTTTGTTGTTAGTCTAGTTGGCCCAGTTTTTGGGTTCGATGACTAAGTAATTTTCAAGGAAAAATCATTTGCATATTTTTCATGTAAGAATTAAGTCGCAGGGAGCCTGGGAACGATCCAACTCATTCGGTAAAACAAAACAAGATATTTAATTATATTACGTGCATAAAAAAGTATAAAATGTCGATTTTTGAGATATATGCGATATTGCTTGTGGCCACCTCACGTTCATGGGATTGCAGCTTATCATGGGATTATTACTTCATCCGGTAGTCACTGACCGGTTCATGTTCATGTATGGGTATGGATATCCAGTCTAAGGGCTTTGATGATCTCTACCGCCCAGTATACTGTGGTTTAGTCTGATCAGACGATTCATTTCATGTTATGGGCCACTTACGTAGAACATACTCTCAACAGAAAATTATTATATGCTATTTCATGACAGGGCTCTATCGAGCAAATATTTCACTTATGATTTTCAGTTCAGTTATGCACGTATTTATAATTACTCATAACAAGAAATTTTCACGTCACGCTTTACGATATGATATCTTTACACGGCACGAAATTTTTATGATATATTTACTTGTTATCTACGATATATGCATGCTGAGTCTTTAGACTCACTAGACTTGATTGTTGTAGGTACTGATGAGGTCGGGACCAAGGGCGGGGACCAGTGAGTTAGCTTGGGTCGGCAGTAGTAGGAACCCGAGGACCTCATTTATCAGTTTACTTATCATTATTATGCAAACTCATTTTTATCATAGCTGATTTATTTTAAGTTGTTGTTTTGAAACAGATATTTACTTCCACTGCTATTTCGACATTTAAAACTTTTATTCCGTTGTTACATTAAACCTTAAAACTTTTATTCGGTTTATTTTATGAATGAGGCATTTTATTTATTTAAAGAGAAAATTTTAAAATTTTCAAGTACGAATTTCGGGCCTCTACAGTTGGTATCAGAGCCTATGTTCTAGTAAAGGGTTGTACTACTACTGATCTCGAGAAGCTCACGAAGTCACGTCTTCGGTCTGTAAGTTTTACTTTTACGCATTTTGTTTAAAGCATGAAATATTTTAACAGCATATTTTCATGAAATATTTTATGTCAAGATTATGATTACGCAGTATTTATTTAAATTTAAAGAAATAATAGAGATTATTCATGTTAGTTACATATGGGTTATGTGTGGAACAACATGCCCCCTAGACGCATTCTTGAGCGCACGAGAGATGATTAGCCTCGCCAGGAGGACGGTGAGAATCAGAGGCAGGAGAGAGATTTACCACCTCCACCTCACCGAACATGAATGCCCAGATGTTAGCTGGGATGACTCAGTTCTTCGCACAGTTTGCGGGGAACAACGCTGTGACAGCCAGGCCGGCAGGGCCCGAGGCTACCTATGAGCGCTTCATGAAGATGGGGCCGAAGGAGTTCTCAGGGACTTCCGATCCTATGATTGCCGAGGGCTGGATCAAGTCCCTCGAGGTTATCTTTGAGTTTATGGAGCTTGGGGATGCGGACAGAGTTCGTTGTGCGACATATCTATTTGGAGGAGAGCACGCCTATGGTTGGAAGGAGCATCGGTAGCCTTGAACTTGGCTACTCTGAGCTGGACGTGCTTCACAGAGGTATTTTACTCCAAATATTTTACTGACGAGGTGCGTACCAGGTTGACCAGGGAGTTCATGACCCTGATGCAGGGAGACTCGACTGCTACGGAGTCCATCCGTAAGATTGAGAGGGGTTTCCATTTTGTGCCCCTGATTGCGAACGATGTCGGTGCCAAGATGAGACACTTTCTGGATGGTCTACGGCCGATCTTGCGCCGCGATGTTAGGGTGGCTGGCCCTACTACGTATGACGCCGCTGTCTCCAGAGCTCTAGCTGCAGAGCAGGATCAGCATGACATTGAGAGGGATCGCCAGGGTAAGCGACCAGTTCAAGTACCACACCACCCTCCTCCTCAGCAGCATCAGCATAAAAGGCCTCATCACGGCCCGCCTAGAAACAAAGGACAGCACCAGCAGGGACGCGTAGTCCCGGGGACCTTTGAGCACCCAGTCTGTCCTAAGTACACACGCCGCCATGCCGGAGCATGTATGTATGGCTCAGGGAAGTGTTACAAGTGTGGTAGTCCAGACCACTTGCTGCAGCAATGCCCTCAGGGGAGCCTGCCTACCCAAGGCAGAGTCTTTGCTCTCCATGCAACAGAGACGAACCCAGACACCATGCTCATGATATGTATTTTAAAGCTTTAAGTTATTATTCGAAATTCAATGTTCTGGGAATTTATGTTTTGGGTTGAGGTTTTGAACTTAGAATTGTGATAGGATTGCATGATCTAATCAGTGTTACTTTCGGGAATTAGGTTGGGAGAACTTTGACCTTCGCATGTCTATAAGTTAGTTCTAGTAATTATTGGGTTCAGCTTGACGTTCCAATCTTTCAGGGAGAATCTTTATAGCGGGTTCAGCTACGAAAGCCTTGATAGATTCATGGGCTACTCATTCATTCATTTCGGAGGCCTTTGCTAATTTTCTCAAGGTCAAGACCATTGGGCTAGATATAGCCTATTCAGTAGTATTGCCTTCTGGTGAGGAGATGATGGCTACTAATGTGATCCGAGACATAGACCTCGAGCTTCATGGCAATCTTGTTTATGCGGATCTTATTGTTTTGCCGATGCCAGAGTTTGACATCATTCTCGGTATGGACTGGCTATTAAGGAACAGAGTTTTGATTGACTTTCAGCGGAGATCTGTTCTAGTCCGACCGCCGGGGATGGAGCAGTTCTTATTTGAACCAGACTAGTACTTTCATTTACCGCGTTTGATATTTTGTGTCGAGACTAGGAAGCTCATGCATAGAGGGTGTCGAGCGTTTTTTGCGACTTTTGTATCCGTTCCCGAGGCACCCAGTCAGTCAGCCTCCGATGTCCCAATTGTTAGGGATTTTCTAGATGTTTTTCCTGAGGACGTCTCTGGTATGCCACCCGAGCGACAGGTAGAGTTTTCTATTGAGCTTATGCCAGGTACGACTCCGATCTCCAAAGCACCATACCGATTAGCATCGACAGAGATGGCAGAACATAAGAAGCAGATTCAGGAACTTCTTGATAAAGAGTTTATTCGCCCGAGTTTTTCACCATGGGGCGCGCCAGTCTTGTTTGTGAAGAAGAAGGATGGTTCTATCAGGCTCTGTATTGATTATCGGGAGTTGAACAGGGTTACAGTGAAGAACAAATACCCGCTTCCGAGGATTGAAGATTTATTTGATCAGTTGCAGGGATATTCGGTATTCTCAAAGATTGATCTGCATTCCGGTTATCACCGGTTGAGGGTGAAATTTGCCGATGTTTCCAAGTTTGCTTTTAGGACTCGTTATGGCCACTTCGAGTTCCTTGTGGTGCCGTTCGGTCTGACGAATGCGCCAGCGATCTTCATGGATCTCATGAATCGCGTATTTCAGTCGTATCTTGATCAGTTTGTGATAGTATTCATAGACGACATTCTCGTCTACTCAAAGAATCAAGAGGATCACAGCAGACATCTGACCACAGTTTTGCAGAACTTGCCAAAGCACAAGTTATTCGCAAAGTTCAGTAAGTGCGAGTTCTGGTTAGAGAAGGTGGCGTTCTTAGGCCACATCGTTTTTAGCAGCAGTATTGAGGTAGACCCAGCGAAAGTTGCAGCAGTTAGGGATTGGGTTGTGCCGCATAATGCATCAGAGATCCGTAGTTTCCTTGGCCTAACAGGATATTATCGGAATTTTATTCAGGGATGCTCCTCTATCGCAGTTCCACTCATATTATTGACAATGAAGAATGTTAAATTCGTGTGGAGCGATGAATGTCAGAAGAGCTTCGATACTTTGAAGCAAACTCTTATCTCAGCGCCAGTTTTGGCCATTCCTTCAGGGCCCGACAAATTCGTTTTGCATACCAATGCTTCGAAGCTCGGTTTAGGCGCAGTGTTGATGCAGCATGGGAAGGTGATAGCGTATGCTTCTCGACAGTTGAAGATTCATGAGAATAATTACCCTACTCATGATCTGGAGTTGGACGTCGCAGTTTTTGCCTTAAAGATTTATTATTTGTACGGAGAGAAGTGCCAGATCTTTATCGACCATAAGAGCCTCAAGTACTTCTTTATGCAGAAAGAGTTGAATATGCGTCAGAGGCATTGGCTGGAGCTAATGAAGGACTATGACTGTGACATTAGCTACCACCCGGATAAAGATAATGTAGTTGCGGATGCACTGAGCAGAAAAGTCGCAATGATGGTTCATCTAGCGATTTCGAGACCTCTTCAGTCTGAGATGCAGAGGTTTGATCTAGAGACTTATCTACTTTGACGATTCAGTCTTCTCTTCTAGACCATATTCGCAGTGGTCAGTCAGCAGATGAGCAGTTGGCAAAGTGGAAGCAGAGAGACGAGGTCAAGGGCAGTGTCTTGTATACAGTTAGCAACGGTATCGTGAGATACCAAAACAGAATGTGGGTTCCTAGCAGTGATTCTATCCGAGCAGATAATCTATCCGAGGCCCATATGTCGCCGTACTCTATTCATCCTGGGAGTAAAAGATGTATAAAGATCTCCATTTATTGTATTGGTGGCCCGGGATGAAAAAGGATATCAGGCGTTTCGAGTGTCTGACGTGCCAGCTAGTGAAAGCAGAACATTAGAGACCAGCAGGCTTGCTCAAGCCTATTCCCGGGTGGAAGTGGGAGAATGTCACCATGGACTTCGTGACCGGGTTGCCGAAGTCATTCAGAGGATCGAATGTTATCTGGGTGATTGTTGATCGTCTTACCAAATCAGCGCACTTCTTGCCTATTAAGACGACTTTCACCATGATTCAGTATGCAGAGTTGTATATCCGAGAGATAGTCAGACTTCAAGGTATTCGCATTTCTGTAGTCTCTGACATAGATCCTAGATTCACTTCCACATTTTTGAAGAGTCTGCATTCAGCAGTGGGTACGAAGTTATTGTTTAGCACAGCTTTTCACCCTCAGACAGATGTGCAGTCAGAGAGTGTTATCCAGATTTTGGAGGATCTTCTCCATGCTTGTGTCATCGACTTTTCAGGGTGTTGGGAGTTGAATTTGCATTGGTAGAGTTCACCTATAACAACAGCTTCCAGTCGTCTATAGGTATGGCTCCGTTTGAAACGCTGTATGGTCCTAAGTGCATATCGTCTGTTCATTGGGATGAAGTAGGGGAGATATCAGAGTTGGGTCCAGAGATTATTCAGCAGGCTGCCGATGTAGTAGTCAAGATCCGTGATAGGATGAGGACTACTCAGAGTCAGCAGAAGAGCTATGCGGATCAGAGGAGGAGAAATCTAGAGTTTGTCGTTGGCGACAATGTTTTTGTGAAGGTAGCACCTATGAAAGGTGTCATGCGGTTCGGAAAGAAAGGAAATCTAAGTCCGAGATTCATCGGACCATTTGAGATCCTTGACAGAGTTGGGACGTTAGCTTATCGTGTTGCTCTTCCGCCGAATCTGGTCGGAGTACACAATGTGTTCCACGTCTCTATGCTGAGGAAGTATATGGCAAATCCTTCTCATGTCTTGAACTTCGGGCCGTTGCAGCTTACTCCGAACATGTCTTATGAAGAGAGATCAGTGCAGATCTTAGACAGACAGGAGAAGAAGCTTCGGAACAAGCTGGTTAAAGGAGTGAAAGTCAAATGGCTTAACCATTAAGAGGAGGAAGCTACGTGGGAGTCTGAGCCAGAGTTGAGGAGTCGGTATCCCAAGTTATTCTGTAAGTTTTAATTTCGAGGAAGAAATTTCTTTTAAGGGGGGGAGAGTTGTAGAACCCATAAATCAAACTACGTATAAGCAATGCACAATTACTATTATTTAAATTAAAATAATTTTATGCATGAGGATTTAAATTCTTTTCTTTAAATTTAATTATTTTATGCAGTAGTTTAGTTGTTATCCTTTCAGTTAATTAAGTGAGCCCGGACTGGAGTTGGAGTATTGAGATAAAATTTACTATTAAGAAAACATTCCTAGAACTTATTTAAGATAAATAATAAGTTATTTCAAGGTAAAAGAAGGTTTATGGGATTATTTAAGTAATTTGAGATAAGTAGTAAATAAATTCTTTTAGGTTCCATAATTAATTTATCAATTCACTAAAATATTTAATGGGTACATAAAACTCCAAAGATTTAAAATTCAATATTTAAACCATATTTTTCCCCTCCATTTTTATTTCAAAAATTCAGCCATTACCCTTATAAGATTTATTTAATTTGTCAACTCTCCATTTTGATATCTTTCCTTATCCTTTCATGGCATAGATAATTCATTCAACTTTAAATCCTCAATAATTATTAATTAAACAATATTAATACCCATTTTTAATAGAAAAAATCGGCCACCTCCATTAGAAGATTTAAAAATATTGTCAACTAACCATTTTATTTATTTCCTAAATCCTTTTCTTGGTAAGATAATTTCCTTCTTTTCAATCACCAACAATTAAATAATTAGGTAATTTTCTCCCTTGTACCTAGACTAAATATCGGCCATGCTCACCCCTCAATTATCCCTCAAAAATCTTTGGATATCAAAACATTTCCTTATCTAATAAATTCAAAGAAAACAAGATTTTATCTTGCCATTTAATTCCCTTCTATCTTGCAACTTCCCTTCATTTTTCCTAACCATTTCCCTCTCCCCTTACCACCGAAATTCTGGGCATTTCACCAAGAGAAAATCGAGAGTAAACACTAGATAAAAATCGTGAGAATTAAGAGAGAAAGTGAGAAAGTGAAGCAACTCTGTCTCCGCCGCGCCGCGTCGTCGTAATCGTTTGTTTTCTTTCAAAACAATCAAAGGAATGTGTATATTTTCTTTTGCTCTTCAATCAAGTCATATACACTTTTTTAACCATATTTGTTCAATATTTTTAACAGCTAAAAAAAGAAATTTTATCATGCAACTTTCGAATTATTGTACCGGAATTTTCGGATTTTTTCCTTGCACTTCACGGCTGGTGTGTTTTTGATGGTTTCAGGGTGGCTCGATTTCCAGGGGCTCAAGGCTACATCTAGGCTCGTAATAGAGGGTATTAGGAAGGTGTCGGTCCATTGGTTTCGGTCCATGCACCCCAACGAAACCATTTTGAAGCAACAATCCATGCTGCGATTTTTGTGTCTCGATTTTTTTGTTTGAGTTGTCTAAGGGAGAGTTCTGATCTTGGCTGCCCTAGGGGCTGTAGCCATGGTTAGAATCCCTCCTTGACATGTCTAGGACGTGACCAAGATGCCCTTTCATGGCTTGGTTCATGTCCCCCCTCGATTTTTAAACAAACAAGAACAGCGCCCCTTCGGTTTCAAAATTCTGGTTATGGTCGAGTGTGTGGAGTTTCAGTTTTATGGTGTCAAGTGGGTTTTGGTTGTCTTAGGTTGGAAAGCTCTGCTAAACAACCACTTCTTTCCCATTGCTGAATGCAGACTCTTCCCAAATACGGAAGTGAATCTAGGATCTCGGTCAGACACTATAGAAACGGGAATACCATGAAGTCTGACTATCTCTCGGATATACAACTCTGCATACTGAATCATAGTGAAAGTCGTCTTGATAGGCAAGAAGTCCGCTGATTTGGTAAGACGATCAACAATCACCCAGATAGCATTTGATCCTCTGACTGACTTCGGCAAACCGGTCACAAAGTCCATGGTAATATTCTCCCACTTCCACTCGGGAATAGGAAGAGGCCTGAGCAAGACTACTGGTCTCCGATGCTCCGCTTTCACTATCTGGCACGTCAGACACTCGGATACAAAACGCCTGATATCTTTCTTCATTCCGGGTCACCAATACAACAACTGCAGATCTTTGTACATCTTCGTACTCCCAGGATGAATAGAGTACGGCGTCATATGGGGCTCGGATAGAATATCTGCTAAAATAGAATCACTGCTAGGAACCCACATTCTGTCTCGATATCTCACAATACCGTCGCTAACTGTATACAAGATAATGCCCTTGGCCTCATCTCTCTGCATCCACTTTGCCAACTGCTCATCTGCTGACTAACCACTGCGAATACGGTCTAGAAGGGAAGACTGAATCCTCAAAGTAGATAGACGGGGAACTCTACCTCGAGGATAAGTCTATAGACCAAACCTCTGTATCTCAGACTGAAGAGGCCTCGAAATTGCTATATGAGCCATCACTGCGAATTTCCTGCTCAATGCATCCGCAACTACATTAGCTTTACCCGGGTGCTAATGTCACACTCATAGTCCTTCACTAGCTCCAACCAACGCCTCTGACGCATATTCAGCTCTTTCTGCGTAAAGAAGTACTTGAGGCTCTTATGGTCGGTAAAGATCTGGCACTTCTCTCCGTACAAATAATGCCTGCAAATCTTCAAGGCAAAAACTACGGCGGCCAGCTCTAGATCGTGGGTAGGGTAATTCTTCTCATGGATTTTCAACTGTCGAGAAGCATATGCGATCACCTTCCCATGCTGCATCAACACTGCGCCTAGACCGAGCTTCGAAGCATAGGTATACAAAACAAAGTCTCCGGGCCCTAACGACATGGCCAATACCGGTGCCGAGATAAGAGCTTGCTTCAAAGTATCGAAGCTCTTCTGGCACTCATCGCTCCACGAAAATTTAGCATTCTTCTTTGTCAACGACATGAGTGGAACTGCGATAGAGGAGAATCCCTGAATAAACTTCTGATAATATCCTGCTAGCCCAAGGAAACTACAGATCTCTGATGCATTCTGCGGCACAACCTAATCTCTGACTGCTGCAACTTTCGCTGGGTCTACCTCGATACCACTGCTAGAAACGATGTGTCCTAAGAACGCCACCTTCTCTAACAAGAATTCACACTTACTGAACTTCGCGAATAACTTATGCTTCTGTAGGGTCTGCAAAACTGCGGTCAAATGTCTGCTGTGATCCTCTTGATTCTTAAAGTTGACGAGAATGTCGCCTATGAATACTATCAAGAACTGATCAAGATACGGATGAAATACGCGATTCATGAGATCCATGAAGATCGCTGGCGCATTCGAACGGCATCACAAGGAACTCGAAGTGGCCATAACGAGTCCTGAAGGAAGTCCTGAGAACATCGGTGTCTTTCACCCTCAACTGGTGTTAACCAGAACGCAGATCAATCTTCGAAAATACTGAGGCTCCCTGCAATTGGTCAAATAAATCCACAATCCTCGGGATTGGGTATTTGTTCTTCACTGTAACCCTGTTCAACTCCCGATAATCAATACAGAGCCTCATAGAACCATCCTTCTTCTTCACAAACAAGACTGGCGCGCCCCATGGTGAAAAACTCGGGCGAATGAACTCCTTGTCAAGAAGTTCCTAAATCTGCTTCTTAAGTTCTGCCATCTCTGTCGGTGCTAATCGGTATGGTGCTTTGGAGATCGGAGCCGTACCTGACATAAGCTCAATAGAAACTCGACCTCTCGCTCAGGTGGCATACCAGAGATATCATCAGGAAGTACGTCTAGAAAATCCCTAACAATTGGGACATCGGAGGCTGACTGACTGGGTGCCTCGGGAACGTATATAAAAATTGCCAAAAACACTCGACACCCTCTATGCATGAGCTTCCTAGCCTCGACACAAGATATCAAGTGCGGTAAATGAAAGTACCTGTCTGGCTCAAATAAGAACTGCTCCATCCCAGGCGCTCGGACAAAAACAGATCTCCACTGAAAGTCGATCAAAACCATGTTCTTTAGTAGCCAGTCCATCCCCAGAATGATATCAAACTCTGGCATTGGCAAAACGATAAGATATTTATAAACAAGATTGCCATGAAGCTCGAGGTCTATGTCTCAAATCACATTGGTAGCTGTCATCTCCTCACCAGAAGGCAATACTACTGAATAGGCTATATCTAGCCCAATGGTCTTGACCTTGAGAAAATTAGCAAAGGTCTTCGAAATGAACGAATGAATAGCCCCTGAATCTATCAAGGCTTTCGTGGCGGAACCCGCTATAAAAAGTATCCCTGAAAGGTTGGAACATTAAGCTGAACCCAATAATCACAAGAACTAACCTATAGACATGCGAAGGTCAAAGTTCTTCTAATCTAATTCCCGAAAGTATCACTTATTAGAGCATGCAATCCTACCACAATTCTAAGTTCAAAATCTTAATCCATATTCCCAAAACATTGAATTTCAAATATTAACTTAAAGCTTTAAGATACCTATCATGAGCATGGTGTCTGGGTTCGTCTCCGCTGCATGGAGAGCAAAAACTCTGCCTTGGGTAGGCAGACTCATCTGTGGGCACTGCTGCAGCAAGTGGTCTGGACTACCACACTTGTAACACTTCCTTGAACCATACATACACGCTCCAGCATGGCGGCGTGTGCACCTAGGACAGACTGTGTGCTCAAAAGTCCTCGTGACTGCACGTCCTCGCTGCTGCTGCTGTCCTCTGTTCCTGGGTGGGCCGTGGAAAGCCCTCTTATTCTGTGGCTGCTGCAGAGGAGGAGGGCGGTGTGGCACTTGGACCGGTCGCTTGCCCTGGCGGTCTCTCTCTATATCCTGCTGATCGTGCTCTGCAGCTAGAGCTCTGGAGACAGCGACATCATAGGTAATAGGATCAGCCACCCTAACATCACGGCGCAAGATCGGCCGTAGACCATTCAGAAAGTGTCTCAGCTTTGCTCTCGCATCGTTGGCAATTAGGGGCACAAAATGGCAACCCCTCTCAAATTTACGGATGAACTCTGTAACAGTCATATCTCCCTGCCTCACGGTCATGAACTCTCTGGTCAACCTGGAACGCACCTCGTCAGTAAAATATTTCGAGTAGAATACCTCGGTGAAGCGCGTCCAGCTCAGAGTAGCCAAGTTCAGGGCTACGGATGCTCCTTCCCACCATAATCCGGCATCTTCTCCAAATAGATAGGTCGCACAACGAACCCTATCCTCGTCTCTAAGCTCCATGAACTCGAAGATAACCTCGAGTGACTTAATCCAGCCCTCGACGATCATGGGATCTGCAGTCCCTGAAATCTCCTTCAGTCTCATCTTCATGAACCGCTCATAGGTAGCCTCAGGCCCTGTGGCTAGCATTGTTCCCCGCAAACTGTGCGAATAACTGAGTCATCCCAGCTAACATCTGGGCATTCATGTCTGGTGGAGGTGGAGGTACGTCCTCCTAGCGAGGCTCACCATCTCTCGTGCGCTCAAGAACGCGTCTAGGAGGCACACTGTTCCATACATAACCCATACGTAACTAACATCCATAATCTATATTATTTCTTTAAATTTAAATAAATACTGCATAATCATAATCTTGACATAAAATATTTCATGAAAACATGCTGTTAAAATATTTCATGCTTTAAACAAAATGCGTAAACGTAAAACTTACATACGGAAGACGTGACTTCGTGAGCTTCTCTAGATCAGTAGTAGTACAACCCTTTACAAGAACATAGGCTCTGATACCAACTTTAGAGGCCCAAAATTTGTATTTGAAAATTTGCGGAAAAACTTAAAATTTTCTCTTTAAATAAATAAAATGCCTTATTCATAAAATATACTGATAAAAAGATTCAATGTTTAAAGTAGCAGCGGAAGTAAATAATGTTTTCAAAATAACAACTTAAAATAATTCAACGAAATAAAACTGAGTTTGGAATAAAAATAGTAAGTGCTGAAAATGAGGTCATCGGGTTCCTACTACTGCCGATAGGGATGTAAACAAACCAAACCGTTTGCGAGCTATTCGGAGCTCGGCTCGATAAAAAGCTTGTTTGAGTTCGTTTGTTAATCATATCAAACCAAGCTCAAGCTCAATTTTGAGCTTGACAACTTAATCAAACCAAGCTCAAGCCTAAGCGTATTCGGCTCGTGAGCTCGCAAACATGTTAGTTAATAGGCTCACGAACTCGAACTCGGCTCGTTTTAGGTGGCTCGTAAGCTCGAGCTTGACTCATTTGTTGAGTTGACAAATAAAAATATAGTACCGATAAAAGTTAAACTTTTATGTCTAATATAAAATTAGTTCATAGATATATTTAATTATAACAAGCTCGAATCAAGCTTAAATTCGAGCTCAATTGTATGTTTTACGAGCTCAAAAACGAGCCGAGCTCAAGTCAGGTTTGTTAAATATGATAAACAAGCTATTAATAAACCAAGCTCGAGCCCAGCTTAACATGATAAACGAGCTTTTAACGAGTCGAACTCGAGCTTTTCACAAGCTTAGTAATTTCAAGTTAAGTCGAATTCTAGCCTGATGATAAAAGCTCGAATAAAGCTCAAGCTTCTATCAATCTTAAACGAGCCAAACTCAAGCCAGATGATAAAAGCTCGAATCAAGCTCAAGCTCGAGCTCGAGCTTGAATTAATCTTAAACGAGCCAAGCTCCAGCCTGATACTGTTCGGCTTGGTTTGGATCATTTACATCCCTAACTGTCGACCCAAGATGGCTCACTGGTCCCCGCCCTCGGTCCCGACCTCATCAGTACCTCCAACAATCAAGTCTAGTGAGCCTAATGACTCAGCAACATATATCGTGAATAACAAGTAAAATATATATTAAAGTTTTATGCCATGTAAAGATATCATACCGTAAATAGTAAAGTGAAAACCGTGTCATGAATAATTATAAATACGTGCATAACTGAACTGAAAATCATAAGTGAAATGTTTGCTCGATAGAGCCCTGTCATGAAATAGCATATAATAATTTTCTGTTGAGAATATGTTCTACGCAAGTGGCCCATAACATAAACTGAATCTTTTGATCAGACTAAACCACAATATACTGGACGGTAGAGATCATCACAGCCCTTGGACCGGATATCTGTACCCATACATGAACATGAACTGAACCGGTCAGTGGTCACCGGGTGAAGTAATAATCCCATGATAAGCAGCAATTCCATGAGTGTGAAGTGGCCACAAGCAATATCGCATATATCTCCAAAAATAAACTTTTATATTTTTATGCACGTAATATAATTAAATATCCTGTTTTATTTTACCGAATGGGTTGGATCGTTCCCAGGCTTGCTGCGACCTAAATCTAACATGAGAACATGCAAATAAACTTATCTTGACCAACATTTCAAAATCGCACCAAAAACGAGAAAATTACGCCTAACAAACTTAATATTCAATCATGGCTTCGTACCGACTCGAACCATCATTTAACCATCGTTTAGCCATGATTAAAATACACTTAAAATACTGGAAAACATGACCATAGGGCTGTAATACACGAAAATAGTCCATGGAGGCCAAAATCATGAAATGCTCTTTCGAGAGTCATTTTGGCACAGTGAACCGTAAATTCTCGTACGACCTCTAAACTTAACCAAATCACGAACGGCCAAAAACATCACCTTCCTAACTCAATAAGGTAATGTCCAGTCCAAGACCATAGGCTAATAGCCAACCAAGAACTCGAAACACACCTCTGAACCAAAGGCAACGTTGCTGTCAAGAAAATTACAGCAGCAGCTTTTGCGCTTCCTTGCGTCGTTTGCAAGGCTAATGGCCATTGAGGCTTGAACCACCAACCAGAGCCTCTTACCAACATCCTAAGGCATAGTTTGAACCATGGTTAAGGGCCATAGGCCAACCACAATTCCAGCCAACGCCTACGACAATACAAGCTTCACCCAGAACACACACATGGCACGCGTGGGGGTGTTGCTTGTTTTGCTGTCAAATGAAGGATCCAATGGCTATGAGGTTAACCATGGTCCATACTAGACATGCTAAGGTATTGTATGAGTCATGGCTAAGGGCTAGAAGCCAACCACAACCCATCTAACACCTCAAAACCGAAACTCAACACACTCAACAAAACCAGAATTTTAAAACCGAAGGGGCACTGTTCTTTGTTTTATTTTTAAAACCGATAGGACCATGAACCAAGCCATGAAATGGCATCTTGGTCACGTCCTAAACATGTCAAGGAAGGGTTTAAACCATGGTTACAGGCCCAAAAGCCAACCAAGATTCGAACCTCCCTGTACAAACCGAAAACCAGAATTTTGAAACACGAAATGCACCATGGACGAGTTGTTGTCCATTCGCGTTGCTGGGGGGTAAGGCTTTAACCAATGGACTAACATCTTCCTAGCACACCTTATATCATGTCTATAAGCAGCCTTGAGCCCTTGGAAATCGAGCCAACCCTGCAACCACAAAATCAACCAAAAACCGTGAAGGCACAAGAGGAAGGCCGAAAAATCTGTACATGTTTTTTTTTTTGTGAAAGTTGCTGTGAAATTCGGTTTTGCCATGGAAATCATGATCATGTAATGTTTTAAAATATTTTTATAACTTGATTGAAGAGCAAAGAAAAACATAGACATGCCTTGGATTTGTTTGAAACGGAAACAAATCAATACGACGACGCGGCGCGGTGGAGACGGAGTTGCTTTACTCTCTTTTTTCTAGTTTTCTCACGATTTTTCTCTTGTGCTCTCTCGATTTTTCTTGCTAAAAGTCTACTGGATTTTGAAGTAATAAAAGGAGGAAATGGCTAGGGAAAATGAAGGGAAGGTTGCAAGATAAAAGGGAATTAAATGGCAAGATCAAATCTTGCTTTCTTTGAATTTGTGAGATAAGGAAATGGAAATGATATTATTTTATTTGATTGAAGGAGTGGCCGATTTTTCTAGTCTAGATGCAAGGAAGAAATATTGCTTATTTGTTATTAGTGAAGATTAAATGGTAAGGGAATTATCTTCAAGAAAAGATAAGGAAAGAAATAAAATGGTGACTTGTTAAACAAATATCAAATCTTTCTATTTAACAAATAAAATGGTGACTTGTTAAACAAATAACAAATGGTGGCCGATTTTTCTTATCAAAAGTGAGGGTAGGAAAATTGCTTAAATAATAATTATTGAAGATTTAAAGTTGAAGTAATTATTCTATCATGAAGAGATAAGGAAAGATGTCAAAAATGGAGAGTTGACAAATCAAAGTTAACCCTGAGTGGCCGAATTTTGCAATATAAATGGAGGGGAAAATATTGCTAAATCTTGTATTTTAAATCTTTAGAGTTTTATATACCCATTAAATATTTTAGTGAATTAATAAATTAATTATTGACCTAAAAGAACTTATTTATTACTTATCTCAAATTACTTAAATAATTCCTTTAAACATTCTTTTACAATAAAATAATTTATTACTTATCTTAAATAAATTCTAGGAATGTTTTCTCAATATTAAATTTTATCTCAATACTCCAACTCCAGTCCGGCCTCACTTATTTAACTGAAAAATGACAACTAAACTACTGCATTAAATAATTAAATTTAAGGAAAAGAATTTAAATCCTCATGCATAAAATCATTTTAATTTAAATAATAGTAATTATGCAGGGCTTAAACGTAGTCTGGTTTAACGGGTTCTACAGGTGTGCTGTAGCTTCTGTATTTTTGCATCTTTTGCACTTTCCAATTCAACATTTTAATACTCCAAACTCTCATCCTAAACTTCCAAAATACAACAAGAACAACAACAAATCGCATAGAACATGCTCAAGAATTACAAAAATCCAAGTTAAATACAAGTAATAAAAGTGCAATAAATTTCACTTTTAAAACTCCCCAAACTTAGGATTTTTCTAGACCCGAGCAAAACAAAACAAACAAGCCATGAAATATTTTTTAAAAGAATTTGGCCTCAAGATAATTTAACTAACTCTCCATGCATTCATTATTCAATATGTGACAAGTCAAATCAACCCAACCAATTTTTCATCCGGATATAAACATGCAATCAATTATTTTTCTAAACTTCTAATATCTTCAACTCATGTTTCAAAACAGTCTCAATCGATTTCAATTTTTACAAACACAAATCAAGAGGTATTTTCGGTAAAAATTGGGTTCAAAGAAATATTCTTTCAAAAAAGGAGTACCCAATAAATATTTGATGCAATGAGGTATGTGTAAAGATGATCAAGATTCGTACTCAATGTAAGTATTTATCGATTGTCCATATGCTTGATCCTCTCAATCCCTCTCCCCTAGTATATTGGTAAACTATGACTTGGTCAATAGGAATTACAATGCTTGTAATGTTAGGCATTGGCTCATGGCTAAAAATGAAGATTAGGGAGTAAATTAAATTTTTATCTCTTTTGTATACTCCACTTTTTCTTTTATTTCCATTTTTATTCATTTCATATCTTTTTCTCCAATTTTTCTCCAACTTCTTCAATCAAACATCATTCATTTTTCTTTTCTTTTGTAGGAGAATTTCAATTTCTTTGGTCCTTTGAATTCTTACTCCCTTGAGAAGGTAAGAAATTAATGTATAAGATATTCAAAGGGGTGGTAAATGTGAGATATTTAAAAGGTTATCGATGGGGGTCTTTTACACATATTCATATGTGTCATTCGAATTCATATAAGCTACAAAGAGGCGACAAATGATAAATTATTTTTATTTGGTTGCTCGAAAGGCTCAATCGATCCAAAAATCACCTAAATCATTCCTAAATCATAGTTTGTCAATATTTCGTCTCAGTGTTGTTTGGATAGTTCTAGACAAAATCTCAATTCAACAACACAAAGTAGAATCTAATCATCGTGAAAATTAGTGTCTCAATACATCAACCAAATACATATATATTCAAAAGAAAAGTGTTTGGCCTCCAAGAAATTTCAAAAACACAATTCTTTTCCCATATAGGTTCAAGAGGGCTTCAAATGAATATTTATAAAGAATATAAATAGGCCTAAATAAAATCAAGGATTGCCTCAATTAGGAGTGGGAAAAAATACCGAATAACCGTACTGGAGAAAATATCGAATTTACCGAAAAAATCGGTATATTGAACATTTTGACCGTACCGAAATTTTCTGTATCGGTATCGGTACGGAATTTTTTTAGGTATTTCGTTATATACCGAAATATCGAAAATAATTTTTTATTATTTTTTTAAAATTTAAGTTCGGAATACCGAAAAAATGTCGGTATACCGAAAACAGGTATAACGACATTTTTTCGGTATATCGACAAAATTTTCGGTGTCGGTACGGTACCGGTATGAACTTTTTTCATATCGAAAATACCGAATTTTCGGTATCGGTATCGGTATGGAAAAATTCCATACGGATATTTACGGTACGGTATACGGTACTGTAGTTCGATACGATATACCGTACCCACCCCTAGCCTCAACCATATGTGTTCGCGGAAATTTATTTCGATTTCAAATGATAATCATAGCGTTGTTTAGGAATTATAAGCCTCGAACTAACCAAATCTCATGTTGTTCTCTAGATTTTTCAAATTGATTGGTGAACATGAATGAAATGCATGACCTTTCTTCTCAACACACCAATTTTGTTCATCATTGGCCATTTCAAAAATTTAATGACTATGACACTACAAACTCACAAGAAAAAAAAACACTAAAATAAAACTAAATAAATGAACACACAAAATAAAATAAATAATATCTCCCCCAAAAAAAATATGTGCATCGTCCTTGATGTAATTGATCACGAAAGACAGAGGAATACACATACTTCGGGCAACGATCGTCAGTGGTCATTGCAATCCTCATCAGCAGCGCCTTCTGGTGGTGGGTGGAACTCCGGCAGGTAGTATGCGGGCGGCCACTGTGGAGATTGTGGAAATGGATTACCAGATGCGGAAGCTGATGGAAATTGTTGAGCCAAGACGGGCGTGAAATCCATCATATAACTCATGAACGTATCGGTTCTAAACCAAAACTCGTCCATGTCTTGGCGTTGATGGCGCATCTCTTCTTCCAAATAGGTGAATCAATCTCGCACATTTTTTGGTTGAGGCTGCAGCTCTTCTGTTGAATTCTCTCTGAGCTCGACGTGCATCATGTTGTTCAGCTGACAGTGACCTATGTGGTTGAATTACCACAATGGCAGACTTCAGTTTTAACAACTCTTCATTTGCTGCTCAAATCACTCCCACATTCTGGCATAGATCGTTGATAAGAAATGGGTGGAGGAGTCCACTAGAAGAGTTGCATTTTTGCATAATCTAACATCGATCTCTGAAGCAATTGACCTAAGTCAATTGTAATTCCCGTCATGATGCAAAAAATCAGGATTGCCCTCTCCTTGATGACGGTGGTAGTATGGTCAGTAGGCTTAATCCTAGCTGAAATGAAGGAATACCAATCTTTGGCAACATTTGTCAGATCTGATTTGGCTAGGCTTAAATGCACATATTCTCTCATTCGTCACTCCGCTCCCTCAATGCATATAGTCTGAAGAATATTATTATAATCAACGTTCTCGGTCCTATATTCTTCGTATTCATCATGCATGCCTGGAGGGATATCATACATGGTGTTGATGGTATGAGCATCAAAAACTACCACTTTTCCTCTCACCAAAACTTTCAAATGATCATACTTAACATCAAGGTTAGCATAAAATTCTCGTACCAAAGAAATGACCGCATCCTGTGGTTGTTTGCCAAAATCCTCACAATGCCTAGCAGTAAACATTAATCCGATCTCGGTTCGGGGGAAGCTCATGTCAAAATTATGGTAAAATGTTGAACAAGAGCATTGTGAAATATCTGACCTGAGCTTCCACCGAACCGAGATCGGATTAATGCTTACCACTAGCCAACGGGAGGATTTTGGCAAGAAATCACAGGATGCGGTCATTTATTTGAAATTATGATAAAATGTTGAACAAGGGCATTGTGAAAGAGAGGTGATTTGACCTGAGCTTCCGTCGAACCGAAATCGATTTAATGCTTACCGTTAGGCATTGAGAGGATTTTGGTAAGAAACCACAAGATGCGGTCATTTCTTTGGTACGAAAATTTTATGCTAACCTTAATGTTAAGCATGATCATTTGAAAGTTTTGGTGAGAGGAAAGGTGGTAGTTTTTGATGCTCATACCATCAACACGGTGTATGGTATTCCTCCAGTCATGCATGATGAATACGAAGAATATCGGACCGAGAATGTTGATTATAATACTATTCTTCAGACTATATGCATTGAGGGAGCGGAGTGGCGAATGAGAGAAGATGTGCATTTAAGCCTAGCTAAATCAGATCTGAAAAATATTGCCAAAGATTGGTATTCCTTCATTTCGGCTAGGATTAAGCCTACTGACCATACTACCACCGTCATCAAGGAGAGGGCAATCCTGATTTTTTGCATCATGACGGGAAATACAATTGACTTAGGTAAATTGCTTCAGAGTTCGATGTTAGATTATGCAAAATTCAACTCTTCTAGTGGACTCCTCCACCCATTTCTTATCAACGATCTATGCTAGAATGTGGGAGTGACTTGGGCAGCAAATGAAGAGTTTTTAAAACCAAAGTCTGCCATTGTGGTAATTCAACCACATAGGTCACTATCAGCTGAACAACATGATACACGTCGATCTCAGAGAGAATTCAACAAAAGAGCTGCAGAAAGGCGTGCTCATGCTCCGTCCCCACAACCGCAACCAAGAAATGTGCGAGATCGATTAACTCATTTGGAAGAAGAGATGCGTCATCAACGCCAAGACATGGACGAGTTTCGGTTTAAGACCGATATGTTCATGGGCTATATGATGGATTTCACATCCGTCTTGGCTCAACAAATTCCATCAGCTTCTACATCTGGTAATCCATTTCCACAACCTCTACAGTGGCCGTCCGCATAGTACCCGCCGGATTTCCACCCACCACCAGAAGGCGCAGATGAAGATGGCAATGACCACTGACGGTCATTGCCCGAGGTCTGTGTATTCCTATGTCTTTCATGATCATTTACATCGAGTACGATACACATATTTTAGTTTGGGAGAGATATTATTTATTTTATTTTGTGTTTTCATTTATTTAGTTTTATTTGAGTATTTTTTTTGTGGAAGCATTTTGTCAAAAACTTTCAAAGCACCAACTTCCCTTTCTGTGGGGACCCGGACGCTAATCAAGTTCTTAAACATCATTGGGACTAATTAATCAATTATAACACAGGGTCTAATTTTTTTTTTTAAAATACAAAGCGGAAACGTAATGTAATTTACTCAAATTACATATTACACATGAACATACAAATCTTGCGTTATCTACAAGAATTCAACTAGGTTCAACTACATATCAGTGCTGAATCCTATGTTGCTTCGAAGCCCGGATCTCCACGCTATCTAATCTTCTCTCATCCTCTTCTCGACCCTGATCCAGCCCCACCTGTTGTCATGCACACATACAAAACAAGACAACAGCCGGATACTCCGGTGAGATATAAATATCCCAGTATAAACAATGTATACATGCAATCATAGAAAAGCATATACGAAAGCATATAAGAATTATTCATAACATGTCTCAAATCAGAAACATAAATTCATATCAAACATTCAATAATCATGAATGGCATAAACAATGTAAATCAACATGTCATATCAGACTCAACTCAACCGACGCGTCGTCTCAGACTCGACTCCACTGACGCGTCGTCTCAGACTCGACTCAACTCTATCCTAGGGATCCCGATGTCTGGATATAGGTAATTATATCGAATCTCAGTCGATAGGAATGAATCAATCCCTAAACGGCATCGATATAATTAATATCTCCAGTGTCTGGGCGAATCAGCCGCAGAATTGACGACTCAGTTAATAACCTGACGAATCAGCCAGTAATTAGGCGAATCAGCCAATAATCAGACAACTCAGCCTGTAATTAAGCGAATCAGCTTAAGTTTAGACGAATCAGTCAATAACCCGACGAATCAGCCGGTGACTAGGCGAATCAGCCTATGACTCAACGACTCAGAAATCAATACATACAGTCAGTATCTAAGCAAATCAATCAATGACTAGCGAATCAGCAGTCCTTACATGCAGTGGCTATAATCAATAGACAACAAACATCAATCTCATCAATTACAAGAATCAATGTAATAAACTAAGTATGTGATTTAGGGAAACTCGAGTCAAACCTTCCTCGAGTTGTGCAATCCCAACACAACATTAATTTATACCTTTCTTTCGTCAGTTTCTGGCTCAGTCGAAGTCCTGAATTCAAAGCCTGTCTGGTACTGACAATATCAATAATCTCATATCAATATACTAGTCAATTCCATAACAATCTGATCAATCTGGAATTAATTCCAAATCAACGGTATAACGGTACAATTCCAATATCCTCGTCTATACCAATTCACCAGATAATAGTTACAATCTATAACCCATATCCAATACCTTCTATAATCAATCCATAATCCAAATCTGTCCGATATCAACCGATTATAATCAGAAATTCATAACAATTCCATAATCAGTCTATTTCTTACTCTGACTTCGATTCTATGATGTCTATCATGTCAAGAACATCATATATGAATCCTATTTAATTCTGACAATAGCATAATTTCAAAGCATGTCAAAACGTAGCAACACTTATGTCAAGTTGTAGCCTACATCTATAGGAGCATGTCAAAACGTAGCAACACTTATGTCAAGTTGTAGCCTACATCTATAGGATTACCGTACCGAAGTCGGATTACAATTTGGACAGACGGATTGATCGCACGATTGAATTTGAATCACAAAAGCTAAATTCTCCCGAAGCTTTCGTTTCCTTCTTCGATTTCCTTTCTCAAGAAATGATTTTGCATGTATATATATATATATATATATATATATATATATATATATATATACACGAACATGCATAAGGCCGAGTGGCACACCCAACGTGCAACACGTCTCGCGCATATGCGCGACTACCTTCGCGCATATGCGCGAGACATTCTGCCTCGGCCCTTCGCTTCTCGGCACCCTCGCGCATGTGCGCCGCTTCCTGCCGCGCATGTGCGCGAACTCTACTGGACCTGTCGCGCATGTGCGCGCGCATCTTCGCGCATATGCGCCAAGTGTTCTGATTTGCACCATGGCTCCTGCCCTGCTCGCGCATATGCGCGCCAATCTTCGCGCATATGCGCGAGACCTTCGGCTCTCGCACTCACGATTTCACCAACAGACTTTTAATTCGTGTCCTGGTTAGCCCTTTAATAATCGTCTTGATTAAGAATCAATAATCGTAATTGACACGATATTAAATCTCGGGCATTACACTTTCAATCTAATTCAATAAACTTGATGATTCTTTCACTCCCCCAAACTTATTAATCACAATAACTACACCTCGATAGGGATGGCAATTGGCCGTGGCGGGTTTGCCATTACCATCCACATCCCCGATTTCCATCCCCACCCCCATACCCGCCCTGATCCCCGCTTTTTCGGGTTCGGGGAATCCCCAAACCCGAATCTTTGGGGATCAGCTTCCCATCCCCGTCCCCACCCCTGTTTCAAAATTATTAATATGGCAAGAAGATGAAAAATTCGGAGATTTTCTCAAACCAAAAATTATTATTATCTATTATTATTAGAGATAATATTAATATCAATATTCATAATAATAAGATTATTAATATTTTAAAAAATATTATTATTATTATATTATTAATGCTATTATTTTATTATTAATATTATTTGCGGGGTGGGTTCGAGGATTTCGGGGATTTCGAGGATAGTAATCTCATACTCGTCCCGAATTATATCGGGATTTAAAAAAATCCCCGAACCCGAACCCGAACTCAAACCCAAAAAAATCGAGGATCTCCAATCCCGTTTCGGGTTTTCCCCACAGGGCCCCAAACCCGTGGGGAAAGTTGCCATCCCAACACCTTAACAATATACACACCAATCCAATCAACAATGTTAAGAATGTATTCCACTGAAATTGAATATTAATCTCACTTTTCTTTCATAGCCAACACCAGCAATAATATCGAATTTAAAAGCAAATGTAGTATGGATTTGCTCACCTTGAGTGTTGAAATGTTTCTTGGAAGAACAAAATCGAAGCTCCAATCAATACTTGATGTAAACTTTTCGAGCCTCTTTTCAATCCCTAGGTACTAGATAGTGTTGGTGTTGATTTTGTGGAATGGAGATGTATATTGAATAAAATGAGTCAAGATATATATGTGGAGAGTACGAAATGTGTGCTTGGATAGAAAATTTTAGTGTAGAATGTGTTATGTGAGAAAGGATTTCGAAGTGAAGGAGAAGATGGGGAGAAGTGTTCTTCGGTAATGTCCAATTTCTGCCACTTTCAGTATTTAAAATCATCGACCGCGGGTACGGTCCAGAATATACCGCGGGTGCGGTGTAGTCTCTGGAAATTTTTATGGCTTAGCATTTGTCAATCACAGACGCGCTCAATAAGGGACCGCAGGAGCATTGCACTCTCTGGACAACTAGCGCGGGCTTGGTACAAAATAGAATGCGAGGGCGGTGATGCTACTGGAAATTTAAGAATTATCGGCCTTCATCTATCGCAGCTGTAACGAACCGTATTTTCATACTTAAAATTTGTGGAAAAATTAAAAATTTTCTTAAATAAAAACATCCATACGGTCGTCACTCATCATTCATAAAATATCTTTAAAATCCACCATCACAATTAAAATTTGCTAAAAGAGAAGCTGTCTCGAAAAGTCTCACAACTCAATCATAAAATCAGAGTATAAATGTATTTTCTTAAAAACTTAAAATAGCGTATGCGGTCCTCGGGTCTAGCCTGCCCCTTGGTCGCCACCTCCCGTCTCCTCATCAACATAGTCACCTGCATCGATCAAGTCTAGTGAGTCTAAAGACTCAACACGTATAAACTGGGATAACAAGTACTACGTAATAAAAATCGCATGCATCTTCAAAAATAGAACGTACATAACTTGAAACTTGAGCTTGCGTAATAACCTTGAACTTGCATACATATATATAGACGTGCCATAACGTGAAGCTTTCATATTCATAACTGCATACTTGAGCATACTAAAACATACATGACTTCATCATTTTTTTGTAGAGGATGTTTCAAAGCAAGTGACCCATACATAATAAACGCCTGATCAGACACACCACAGTACTGGGCTGACAGGGACGTATCCACTGCCGCATACATGAGATCCTCGTTCATAATTTAACGGGCTGGTTGGTCCCCGTTCATAATTTAACGCTTTCCAACCACGATCTAACCCGTTCATAATTTAACGGGGCGGTGAGGTCCTCGGCCACGTTCACCGACTTCCAAACCCATTCATAATTTGGTCACAAGACAATTAGCATACCTCAAAAACTTAAAATATTTTCTTTGCACGTCATACATACTTACTTGGCGCTGACGAATTCGTTGGAATTCGATCGGGGCCGTTGCTGCACATACTGATCATGAATTGACATGCTTAACTTGCATACTTAGACGTAGGTAATCATGCTCACTTACGAGTTCATTCAATTCCTTAGGACGTTCTACAATTCCCATGAATTGACTTTGTAAATCATTGTGCTAACCCATGGCGTCTAACCTCAAAGCATACTAAATTATTTTTCCCCAAAAATGAAGGACACGGACCCCGTACCTACATCCGTGTAGGGGTCCGTGTAGGCTCTGGAAATTGACACCGAAGGAAAGCAAAGGCACGGACCCCGTGTCAGGGTCCGGGTGAAGGTCCGTGTAGACTCTGGAAAAAGGCTCCGAAAAGAATCAAAGGCACGGACTCCGTGTCAGGGTCCGGGTGGAGGTCCGCGTAGACTCGGTAATGGCGCACCAAGAGAAAAACAAAGACACGGACCCCGTGCCAGGGTCCGTGCTTGGGTCCGTGTACTTGCGGGACAAACGAAGCTACGAAAATTCTGTACATGCTTTGCTCAACTTTCTAGACTCGGTTGCACGGACTATGAAACGACACCCCGATACCCATCCTGTCATGCTCTAACATCAAACCATAAACGTACAACCACCCAAGGCAACGATGTTCCCCTACGACACATCCAATTCAAACATAGCAATTGACACCAATTCGTTACCTACGACTTCTAGTGCGTGTGAGTGCCTATCGACACTAGGCGACGCATCAATTGACATCCTATCATCATAATAATCATACCTAGACACAGCAACGATCACCCGTCGATCTCCAACGAAGCCTGCAACAAAAACTACAAGAACACAATTTTCGTAAAAGTCGCAGTTTGAGCAGTCCCACGAAAAACATCTTAACTCACTCAATATTCATCCAAAAATCTCGAATTTTTATATGAAATCGAAGGTATCGAAAAGTTCTACAATTTTCTAGTTGAAAGTTTCTCAAAATCCCGACAGAAAAATCGCAGTTTTTATCAGAACAGTAAGTTGCGAGATTTCAGATCTAAAAAGTATTTCAAACGCATTCAAACTATTTTCCGCTCAAACGACGAACGTCACACATGGATTTTCACGCATAAAATAACACGACGTATACTATGACAAGATCGATGCAGAAAGAACAGATTATACGTGCCTTTTGATAATAAACGTTACCGAAACGGCGTCACCGAGGCGGAGATGGAAGCGAGGTTGATCCGGGACGAACGTGGCACGCTTTTCTTGCAATAAAATTCACGAAAACCTTGCTGGAATTTGAAGAGGGGGTGGGCGGCTGCTATGCTAATGAAGAACCCTAGTTTTCTCTCCTCAAAGATATAAAATCTGAAACGTAAAGTGAGTGTGTGTGTTTAGTGTGTGTAAAAACGTGTAAGTGTGTGTGAGTGTGTGTAACGTGTGTGTGTGTTTTAATTAAGGGAAAATCTAGCTAAATAAACTATTTAAAATACTAATAAAAAGTTTACACACACTATTTTAATCAAACTCTACGATTAAAATTTCTACACACTAATTTTAAAGGTTTTATACTCTTAAATCACTCAATACATAATTAAGGCTTTAAAAATACTAACAACTTAATAAATTATTTAAAACGCCTCATTCTCAACTTAAAAATAAAATAACACATTTTAATTTGCCAAAATCGTCACCGGGTCTTTTCCTCAATCCCGCCTCGAATAATCGCCTGAAACATGAAACTTGAAAAAGACATTTTAACGTGCATCCCATAAACATGAATAATTTAAAATAATGCATTTTCATAAATTATGCATGGCTAAAACTCATTTAAAAAAAATATAAATGATCTATTAATTAAATAAATGCATGGGTTATACGTGTACTGAATTTGGGCACTACAGTTCCTCCCCCACTTATAAAAATTTCGTCCTCGAAATTAAATCTTACCGAACAACTCCGGGTAGCGAAGTCTCATATCTGCTTCGGACTCCCATGTGGCCTCTTCCACTGATTGGTTTAGCCACCGGACTTTGACTAGCTTAGTCACTTTGTTCCGAAGCCTGCGCTCCTGTCTGTCTAGGATTTGGACTGGTTTCTCCTCATAAGACAGGTCTGGAGTCAACTGTAGCGGCTCATAACTCAGAACATGAGAAGGATTAGCCAAATATTTTCTCAGCATCGAGACATGGAACACATTGTGCACCCCGGCCAGATTCGGCGGAAGGGCTACACGATAAGCTAGTGTCCCAACTCTGTCCAAAACCTCAAACGGTCCAATAAACCTTAGACTCAACTTGCCTCTTTTCCCAAATCTCATCACACCCTTCATGGGTGCTATCCTGACGAAAACGTGGTCACCCACAGAAAATTCGAGATCTTTCCTCCTCTTATCAGCATAACTCTTCTGACGGCTTTGGGCAGCCTTCATTCTGTCACGAATCTTGACCACCACGTCGGCAGTCTGCTGAACTATTTCTGGCCCCAGCTCTGCTCTCTCACCAACCTCATCCCAATGAACTGGTGATCTGCACTTTCTCCCATACAACGCCTCATAAGGAGCCATTCCAATAGATGATTGGAAGCTATTGTTGTATGTGAACTCCACTAGAGGTGGTCTAGACTCCCAAGCTCCTTGGAAATCAATCATGCAGGCTCTCAGCAAATCCTCTAAAATCTGAATCACTCGCTCAGACTGGCCATCTGTCTGCGGGTGAAAAGCTGTACTGAAAAGCAACTTTGTCCCCATGGCTGCATGCAAACTCTTCCACCGCGTACTGCGTCATGGAGAAAGTCGTCTTCACTGGTAGAAAATGCGCTGACTTAGTGAGTCGGTCTACTATAACTCAAATAGAATTCGATCCTCTGACTGACCTCGGCAACCCGACCACAAAATCCATAGTAATGTTCTCCCATTTCCACTCGGGAATGGGGAGTGGCTTAACCAATCCTGCTGGCCTCTGATGCTCTGCCTTCACTTGCTGATAAGTGAGGCATTCTGACACAAATCGGTGGATGTCTCTCTTCATCCCTGGCCACCAATACAATAATTGTAGGTCTTTGTACATCTTGGTACCTCCTGGGTGGATGGAATACGGAGATGCGTGTGCCTCTGTCAATATATCCTGTCTGATCGATCCAACACTAGGCACCCACATTCTACCTCTGTATCTCACAA
This sequence comes from Primulina eburnea, assembly GCF_022965805.1. Classification (NCBI taxonomy): domain Eukaryota; kingdom Viridiplantae; phylum Streptophyta; class Magnoliopsida; order Lamiales; family Gesneriaceae; genus Primulina; species Primulina eburnea. Next base: position 29,925,898 of record NC_133103.1, on the reverse strand, counting down.
TGCCGTCTGAAACTGTGTACAGCACACTGCCCTTGGCTTCGTCTTTCAGTCTCCATTTCTGTAACTGCTCATCTGACGACTGTCCTGCCCGAATACGGTCTAGCAAATCAGATTTGACTGCCAGATTAGACAGCCTGGGTGCTCTGCCCTTACGATAAATCTCTAGGCCAAACTTCTGAATCTCGGACTGAAGCGGTCTCTGCACTGACAATTGAGCGATAACTGTCACTTTCCTGCTCAAAGTGTCTGCGACAACATTAGCCTTTCCAGGATGGTAGCTAATTTCGCAGTCGTAATCTTTCACAAGTTCCAACCACCGTCTATGTCTCATATTCAGCTCCTTCTGCGTGAAGAAGTATTTGAGACTCTTGTGGTCGGTGAAAATCTGACATCTCTCGCCGTATAGGTAGTGTCTCCAAATTTTCAGTGCGAAGACAACGGCGGCTAACTCCAGATCGTGCGTCGGTTAGTTTTTTTCATGCACTTTCAACTGCCTGGATGCATAAGCTATGACCCGACCCTGCTGCATCAACACTGTGCCTAATCCGAGCTTAGATGCATCGGGATAAAGCACAAACTCACCTTGCCCTGTTGGCATGGCTAACACTGGCGCTGAAATAATGCTAGCCAAGAAGGCCTGACACCCCTTGGAAATCAACCTCCTCGCCTGCATGCATGAGACCATGCGAGGGAAGCTTCTCCATCTGGCTGGTTCAAAAAGAAACTGTTCCATGCCCGGCGGTCTAACCAAAACTGACCTCTTTTGAAAATCTATCAGAACTCTATTCTTAGTCAGCCAGTCCATGCCCAAGATAATGTCGAATTCTGGCATCTGCAATAGGATCAAATCTGCATATACCAGGTGGCCATGTAGTTCTAGATCAATGTGTCTGATCACACTGGTAGCCAACAGTTCTTCCCCTGACGGGACTGTCACCGAAAAGTTCACGTCTAGGCCGATGGACTTGAGGTCCAAATGATTAGCAAACGTTTCTGATATGAAGGAGTGAGTGGCTCCTGAGTCTATCAGTGCAGTTGTGGATAATCTCTTAATAAAATGTTTCCTGAGATGCGTTAGCACAACACAACTTATATTCCCAAAATTTCTAACATAAACCTTAAGCACACACAAAATATTAATAGCACGCTAATAATCCCAAGAAGAAAAATTCTACATGCAAGGCAATATAATACTGAGCTTAGGTAGAAAAGTTTACCAGTCAGTAGGGTGGTGTCTGGGTCCGCCTCCTGTTCATGCATGGCGAATACTCTGCCCTGGGTTGGTTGCTTCCACTGTGGGCACTCTTTCAGCACGTGATCTGTAGCCCCACATTTAAAACATTTCCCGGATCCCCATAGGCACTGTCCGGGATGCTGGCGATTGCACTTCTGGCACACTGGGTAAACAACGGGCCTCTGCGGCGCCCCTTGCTGCTGAACGGGACCCTTGTCCTTTGGCGGTCCCTGAAAAAGTTTCTTTCCTGGCGGCCCCTGATACGGTTTTTTAAAGTGGGGTCGCTGATTCTGCTGCTGATGGTGTGGCTGCGGTGGAGCCTGATAGGGCTTCTTGCCCTGCCTGTCCGCCTCAATATCCCGCTGGTCTTGCTCTGCAGCCAGAGCTCTAGAGACAGCAACTGCATAAGAAGTAGGGCCAGCTACCCACACGTCACGGTGCAAGATCGGCCGCAAACCATTTAAGAAGTGCCTCAACTTCGCCTGGACATCATTAGCAATGAGGGGCATGAAGTGACATCCCCTCTCAAACTTCCTAACAAAATCTGCCACGCTACTGTCCCCCTGCCGCAACGTCATAAACTCGTTGGTGAGTCTGGTTCGTACTTCCTCAGTGAAGTACTTGGAGTAGAAAACTTCCTTAAAACCATTCCAAGGCAGCACCTGTAAATTGACTGCCACTGACGCACTCTCCCACCATAGCCTAGCGTCTCCAGTTAATAAGAAGGTGGCACAACGGACTCTGTCAGCATCCGTCAACTCCATAAAGTCGAAAATTACTTCGATGGATTTGATCCATCCCTCAGCTATCATCGGGTCAGTGGTACCCGAAAATTCCTTCGGACTCATCCTCCGGAACCTCTCATATACTGCCTCTGGTTGGGGCCTCGCCCCTGCACCTGCTGCTGCCTGGTTCCCCGCAAACTGTGCGAAGAACTGCGTCATACCAGCAAGCATCTGTGCCTGCATATCTGGTGGTGGAGGTGGTGGAGGATTGGCCCTCTCCTCATCTCGATGTTCCATGTCCTCAACTCGGTGCTCCCTGTTCTCATCCCTTGTTTCCCGGTTAACCAAACGTCTAGGAGGCATAGTGTTCCAATAATTCACCCAACACGTAAACCCAATATGCATGAACATATATCAATATTTTATGATGCACGTAAATCAAACTTAAAACATGCACATACTGAAATCATAACTTGATGCTTACTACATAACATAATGCAAAACTTTAAACTTACAGACTTGAGGTGTGACTTCGTAAGCTTCTTGCGACTGGCAGTAGGCATAACCCTTTACAAGAACACCGCTCTGATACCAACTGTAACGAACCGTATTTTCATACTTAAAATTTGCGGAAAAATTAAAAATTTTCTTAAATAATAACATCCACACGGTCGTCACTCATCATTCATAAAATATCTTTAAAATCCACCATCACAATTAAAATTTGCTAAAAGAGAAGCTGTCTCGAAAAGTCTCACAACCCAATCATAAAATCAGAGTATAAATTTATTTTCTTAAAAACTTAAAATAGCGTATGCGGTCCTCGGGTCTAGCCTCCCGCTCAGTCCAAGCCTGCCCCTTGGTCGCCACCTCCCATCTCCTCATCAACATAGTCACCTGCATCGATCAAGTCTAGTGAGTCTAAAGACTCAACACGTATAAACTGGGATAACAAGTACTACGTAATAAAAATCGCATGCATCTTTGAAAATAGAACGTACATAACTTGAAACTTGAGCGTGCATAATAACCTTGAACTTGCATACATATATATAGACGTGCCATAACGTGAAGCTTTCATATTCATAACAGCATACTTGAGCATACTAAAACATACATGACTTCATCATTTTTTTGTAGAGGATGTTTCAAAGCAAGTGACCCATACATAATAAACGCCTGATCAGACACACCACAGTACTGGGCTGACAGGGACGTATCCACTGCCGCATACATGAGATCCCCGTTCATAATTTAACGGGCTGGTTGGTCCCCGTTCATAATTTAACGCTTTCCAACCACGATCTAACCCGTTCATAATTTAACGGGGCGGAGAGGTCCTCGGCCACGTTCACCGACTTCCAAACCCATTCATAATTTGGTCACAAGACAATTAGCATACTTCAAAAACTTAAAATATTTTCTTTGCACGTCATACATACTTACTTGGCGCTGACGGATTCGTTGGACTTCGATCGGGGCCGTTGCTGCACATACTGATCATGAATTGACATGCTTAACTTGCATACTTAGACGTAGGTAATCATGCTCACTTACGAGTTCATTCAATTCCTTAGGACGTTCTACAATTCCCATGACTCGACTTTGTAAATCATTGTGCTAACCCATGACGTCTAACCTCAAAGCATACTAAATTATTTTTCCCCAAAAATGAAGGACACGGACCCCGTACCTACATCCGTGTAGGGTTCCGTGTAGGCTCTGGAAATTGACACCGAAGGAAAGCAAAGGCACGGACCCCGTGTCAGGGTCCGGGTGAAGGTCCGTGTAGACTCTGGAAAGAGGCTCCGAAAAGAATCAAAGGCATGGACCCCGTGTCAGGGTCCGGGTGGAGGTCCGTGTAGACTCTGTAATGGCGCACCAAGAGAAAAACAAAGACACGGACCCCGTGCCAAGGTCCGTGCTTGGGTCCGTGTACTTGCGGGACAAACAAAGCTACGAAAATTCTGTACATGCTTTGCTCAACTTTCTAGACTCGGTTGCACGGACTATGAAACGACACCCCGAGACCCATCCTATCATGCTCTAACATCAAACCATAAACGTACAACCACCCAAGGCAACGATGTTCCCCTACGACACATCCAATTCAAACATAGCAATTGACACCAATTCGTTACCTACGACTTCTAGTGCGTGTGAGTGCCTATCGACACTAGGCGACGCATCAATTGACATCCTATCATCATAATAATCATACCTAGACACAGCAACGATCACCCGTCGATCTCCAACGAAGCCTGCAACAAAAACTACAAGAACACAATTTTCGTAAAAGTCGCAGTTTGAGCAGTCCCACGAAAAATATCATAACTCACTCAATATTCATCCAAAAATCTCGAATTTTTATATGAAATCGAAGGTATCGAAAAGTTCTACAATTTTTTAGTTGAAAGTTTTCTCAAAATCACGACAGAAAAATCGCAGTTTTTATCAGAACAGTAAGTTGCGAGATTTCAGATCTAAAAAGTATTTCAAACGCATTCAAACTATTTTCCGCTCAAACGACGAACGTCACACATGGATTTTCACGCATAAAATAACACGACGCATACTATAACAAGATCGATGTAGAAAGAACAGATTATACGTGCCTTTTGATAATAAACGTTACCGAAACGGCGTCACCGAGGCGGAGATGGAAGCAAGGTTGATCCGGGACGAACGTGGCACGCTTTTCTTGCAATAAAATTAACGAAAACCTTGCTGGAATTTTAAGAGGGGGTGGCGGCTGCTATGCTAATGAAGAACCCTAGTTTTCTCTCCTCAAAGATATAAAATCTGAAACGTAAAGTGAGTGTGTGTGTTTAGTGTGTGTAAAAACGTGTAAGTGTGTGTGAGTGTGTGTAACGTGTGTGTGTGTTTTAATTAGGGGAAACTCTAGCTAAATAAACTATTTAAAATACTAATAAAAAGTTTACACACACTATTTTAATCAAACTTTAAAATTAAAATATCTACACACTAATTTTAAAGGTTTTAAACTCTTAAATCACTCAATACATAATTAAGGCTTTAAAAATACTAACAACTTAATAAATTATTTAAAACACCTCATTCTCAACTTAAAAATAAAATACCACATTTTAATTTGCCAAAATCGTCACCGGGTCTTTTCCTCAATCCCGCCTCGAATAATCGCCTGAAACATGAAACTTGAAAAAGACATTTTAACGTGCATCCCATAAACATGAATAATTTAAAATAATGCATTTTCATAAATTATGCATGGCTAAAACTCATTTAAAAAAATATATAAATGATCTAATAATTAAATAAATGCATGGGTTATACGTGTACTGAATTTGGGCACTACAACAGCGCGGTGACGATTCTACCGCGGGTTCAGTAATGGTTCTGGAAAATGATCACGGGTGCACTGAAAAATAGACCACGGGTGCGCTTCGCCTACTGGAAATTTTTAGTTTTTAGTCAACAGACACCGCAGGTGCGATGAAAATCCTACCGCGGGTGCGATCCAACTTCTGTCAACGCAGCGTAGGTGCGGTAATGTTTGCACCGCAGGAGCGGTATGGCTACTGGAAGTTTTTAATTTTCTGTCTTCAACTATTGCGGGTGCGGTAGATTTTCAGCGCGGGTGCACTCTTTGAAATTGTTTTCTCTTCTAATTTTTAGTCCTGAAAAACACAATTGGGAGTCATAAGATTTGGGGAGATATAAGAACACACTAAACCAAAAATACACAACAAAAATAAGAATACAAGAATAAAAGCAAAACCGAAAACGAAATGCAATAAAGAAACAAAAATTTGGGTTGCCTCCCAATAAGCGCTTGGTTTAAAGTCGTCAGCCCGACTGCCACCAGTCTAAATCAAGTTGGTCCGCCCAAAAGAATGTTGTCAACATGTCGTACTTCGGTCCCATAATAATGCTTGATCTGTAGTCCATTTACTTTAAACATTCTTCCGTCATTGCATTCCAGCTCAATGGCTCCATATGATTGGACTTATTTTATTGTAAAAAGCCCCGACCATCTTGATTTTAACTTACCAGAAAATAGTTTGAGGCGTGAATTGAACAACAATCTGAAACTAAGATCCATAGAGGTCTCTTTTGTGCTGGATTTTGTTGCAGAATGTTTCGTCTCCGCCCACGAATTTGCGCAGAAATGTCGATCCATACCCGTGCTCATTGAGTCAAATATCATGTAGTAAAAATAAATCTGGATTCCGAATTTGAATTAAACATGTTCATATGTTTTAAAATATTAACTTATACGAGACACAACAAAATAGTCTAAAAATTGAACCAGTGTTGCAAAAGTGAGCCTCAACCTTCTAGCAAGATGGATAAAATAGAATGTCAAACATCATATACCAGGGAAAATGGTACCCAAAATTTCAAGTTTATGAACTCTTAACTAACTGCAAATGCAACAATTCAATTGAACAGATTTAAGAAATCCTCGAAGATCCGATGTCAAAATACCAAATATGCTTTCCAGCACAAAATAACTTAAACTCTGATTGCATACTTTCTGATTGGTAAGTACATTTCTTTCTTTTTCTGTTTCTCGGTCTTTAACGATGCCTGCACAAGACGAAGAAAGAAGAAAAAAAAGAATCGGAGTTAAAGCCAAGCAAAATGAAGCAAACTTCACATTTTTAAAAGTTTATAGATGAAAACTAACTTGTTCCATATGGGAAACTGCTTGGACCAAACAAAGAATTTGACGGATTCAAATTCGTAATATTTAACACAGTTACACTCAAATAGTCCAGGGTAACTTTTAAATCCATGTGTTCCGAAAACAATGCTCAATAGGACGAAAGGATTCCAAGTTAATGAAAGACACATTTACAAAGCTCAATGTACAACTTTCAATCTAAGTCGGTAAAAGATTGTGTAGAATACTAAGTAATCAAGATCAATGTTCTGAGTCACTCTGTAAACATTGTTGCTTCAATTCAATCACTGTGTGAGTCTACTGATTCTCGATAAAAAGGGACAATATTACAGGGGCAAAGATCACCATTTAGTGATCGCTCCGGTATTTATATTCAATACTACGGAACATTGCAGGATTTATCAAGCTATAGATAATAAAATATGCTGAAGGTAATCACATGAAAGATTGAAGATTTAGAGAACCCACAATAAATCACAGGAACAAGACGAACCAAACTACCAGCAGTCATTACCAACAGCAATGTTTCAACAATGAGAAAGCCCAATTAACAAAATGAAGAAGTCTGATCGCAAATCATTACAATTCAGACGTTAAAAGAAAATACTACCGAAAAATGATAGCACAAGGAGAAAAAAAAATTATATAAAAAAAGTATACTACAATACCTGATGCTTGGTGAGACGGCGGCGGATGGCACGTGTTTTTTTAGGACGGAGATCAAGAGGCAAATACTTCTTGTTCTTATATACTTCCCTCAGAGAAGCCTTCTGCGTCTGCGAAATTACGGTCAGCACCTGCGCAATTGAGAGCCTCACCACCTTGATTTTCGAGAGCTTGTTCGGAGCGCCACCGGTCACCTTCGCCACGCGTAGCTGCGAATGCTCCGCCTTCAAATCTTTCAGCTGCGCCAATAGAGCTTGTTTAAGTGGTTGTACCTTTTCCAAATTCCATATCCAACAAATCAATTCTTAAATTTACAATATGCATCTTCAAATAAAAAAAAAAATATAATATGTGAATAAAAAAATCTAATGCTATGGGTTTGTTTGGATATTATTTTCAATAAATTTTTTCTACTTTTAGAAGCTACTTTTAACTGTTATTACGATGATGGTGAGGGTTTTGATTTAACGTGTATTCAAACATATGCATCTAACTTGTGGAGAGATATTTATGACATATTGCCCGCTGCGCCATTTGAAAAGTATAATTGTTACTCTTTTCACGTTTGAAGCCTGATTATTATCTTGACTCATATTATTTCTATATATCCACGGTTTATACACAAATTAATTCTTAATTAGTTTTTGGTACGATTTTGGTATGGTGAAACATGTGAACATTATATTTCATATCAATAATCTCAGCTCATAACAGTTTTTCATAATTTCTTGATAAAATTTTCGTGCAAGATCGAAAATCCTTTTAAGGAAAATAAAACTCTATAAATTTTCGAGTAAAAAAAGCTGAACCAGATTTTTAAGGATGCCAAATAAGTCAAGTAAATTATAAGCTGTCGTCTAACATTTTGATAATGTAGTCTTAAAATTTTTTATGATGTGTGATGAAATGAAGCACGTCACATGCATGAGAGAAAAAATTGTGATGAAATGAAGCACGTCACATGCATGAGAGTAATTGTGGGAAAGGATGGGGTGAAGGCCCCAATTTCTATGTATTGGAATTTTTCGATAATTCAATTTGCTAATTTTTATGTAATTACATTTTTCGAATAACAATAGATTATGTACTTTGATGTTACTAAAATTCTATCACAATATTTACTCGATGGTTCATTAATCATTACACTTTAGAAAATTACCGAAATTGATTGGTTGGTACCTGGATTATTATTAAAACCTGAAGTCTACGCTATTAAAACAAACAAACAAACTGCAAGAACTTTCTTATGTTGTGTTTGGATGAGAGGATTTGATTTTGAGAAACATTTGAATGATAAATTTGAAATGACACTTAGTTTGATGTATTGTAAATCAATTATAATTATTATTGCATCTATATGATTTATGAATTATTAATGGATGATTTAGAATCCACCAAACATAAATCCATCACATAAATCAAATGGATTTGAAATCCATAGTTAATTATTCCATTCAAATGCAACTTTAGTGTTTCAATTGATGTACGGTACAATAAAAAATTAAAATGCATTGTTGTATCGATTATACTTTTGATAATTGGTCAAATGTTGGACCTTATAATTAGACAACAACATCACACCAAACAAACATCTATCTCCCACAAACCCGAAAAAAAGAAGAGGGTGGCCAAAAAATAAAACAATTAGCTTAATAGGATATGAAAACATTAATTTCGGTCCCTTACTACATTAGGCACCAAATATGTAAATATTATAGTAGGCGTCCAGCAAGCCAACTTTTGGATTGGGCTTTTATTGACTCTAATGTAAAGCGATCTTTATTTTAATAATATTTTACGATTTTATTAAATTATGGTAGTATACTTTATCTGTATACTCATGCAAACTGCATAAATAAAGTTCTTGAATATAAAATAGGTACCATGAGGTCTGTCTCGCAACATAAAATCATGAAACTCATCAAGAAGTGTACCATATATTTTAAACAAGTTCTTAGTCAAATCAGCAGCCTAAAATAAAGATAAAAGCCTCTTGAGCTCGATACTAGCATATGTGATGTAAACGCTATATTTCATTGGCAAAGACATGAAGATATCCATTCATATAGATAGGTGATCATATGATGATGCACTGAACAAACCTTCCTCGGAATGTCCAAGTGGTTCTCACTTATCGAGTGAAATAGTTTGCGGTTATGGTTGTACACCATTAGTTCTTTGACCTGGGACAATATGGGGTTATACGGGTCAATTAAAAAGTAGGAGTGAGACAAAATATTTAAAAAAAACAAGGACTCTGACTTTCTTTTTAAAAACAAGGAGTTGATTTTTGATTATTACATTAATTGCAATTAAACTCTTTAACTTAAATAATTTTTCCTCTTCTTTTTCTTTTCGGTCGACACACAACTTCTCCCAATTAAAATTTACAAGTCTTTTTCCCCAAATCGAGATCTGTCGACCCAAAACCAATTTAGTCGACCCAAAATCTACTTTGAGAAAAAATAAGAGTCCACCCAGAAAAATTGGTCGACCAAGATTTATTTTTTTGGTCGACCAAACCAAGAAGAAATTATTCTTGGTCCACCAACATAATTTTGGTTGACCAAAAAGAACTCATTATTATGCCAAGTTTGTTTTTTAATTGTTATTATTAATTTTTGTCTATTCTAATCACCTTATTCTCTTAATTTTTGTTGAATTTTGTAGGATATACCTTTGGGTCGACCCAAAAGCAAAGCAACAAGGGTCGACACAAAAGTAGACCTTGTGGGATATATCTTTGGGTCGACCCAAAAGTAAAGCAACAAGGGTCGACCCAAAAACAACAAGGTCTACTTTGTGTCGACCCAGCTGAATATATGATTCATATGTTAAATGATATAATATTATATAACATACTTTTGAAATTGTGATTCATATGTTTAAAACATGTAACATAGTTGTGAAATTGTGATTCATATATTAAAACATAATTGTGAAATTGTGATTCATATGTTAACATATAAATAATTGTGAAATTGTGGCTCATATGTCAAAACACATGCAACATAGTTGTGAAATTGTGAATCATATACTATAACATGTAACATAATCATATAACATTATAGAACATACTTGTGAAATTATGTGATTCATATGTTAAAACATTCAACATTAATCAAAATTATGTAATTATCCGTCAAAATTAAATAATTATCTGTCATATTTGTCAAATCTATGGATTCATGTGTTTGAAAAATGGTAGACCCAAAAGCAACCTTGGTCGATCCAGAAGCAACATGGTCGACCCAGAAATCACCATGGTCGACCCAGAATCAACCCAGAAATCACCCTAGTCGACCAAAAAACTGACCAGCAACAAAATTCCACCGTAAATACTTAAATCGAAATTAAAAAGATCAATACAATGTCCAATAACTAAAAGATCAATACAATGTTCATTCAAATACAAAAACAAGTACTGAGTCAACCCAAACTTGATCGATGTTGGGTAGACCAAAATTTTCAGTAGAGTGGTCGACCCAAGAAAAATTTTGCTTGGGTCGACCAAATGTTGGGTAGACCAAAATTTTTGGTCTACCCAAAGTTTGGTCTTTTGCTTGGATCGACCAAGCTTTGGTCTATCCAAGCAAAAGACCAAATTTGGTCTACCCAAGAAAAATTTTGCTTTGGTCGACCAAGACCTAGGTCTACCCAAAATTTGATCGACATTTTCTTCTTCAAGTGAGTCGAAGAAAAAAAGTAATAAATCGAAATAAACGTTTATATTATCAGATTTTTGTCAACCATTTGTCCATTTGAGTTAGGAATGGGTCGAGAATTGCCGGGAAGGGAAATACGATCGGAAAAGAAATGGAAGGAGGTCCACGGAAGAAAAATCTAGTTTGGAGTCAACTGAATTAGATGGATGAAATTAATATTAAAAGTTTAAGTTAATGACATATTTACACTTAAACAGAGAGACATTTATTTAAATTGACTTATAGATTTTTTTTTTTAAAATAAGTCATGATCGAGTCTCTTTTCCCTATATTTATCGGGGTTATACGTTGTAACGCTCGAAAATCAGTGCACATAAACTGCATGCATGCAAATGATTTAAATTGCATATTTATTTTATTTAATTGATTTTAAATACGTAAATGATATATTTTATTTGCTTAAATGTTTAAAGTGCATGATTTCATGAAATCAAATGATTTTACCCAAATATTCGATAATAGGCTGGGAAAAAGAGATCTCGGTCGACCAAAAAAATAAATATTTTTCAAAAAATATTTTCAAGGCTTATTGTTATTATTAAATATGATTTTTTTTTTCTATAAATGGTAGAAGTCCATATTATTTTGCGAGACGAAATCAATTTTATCCAAAAAGTCGGTTTTGGACAAACGAATGACTTTTAAAAGATCATAAGCATTATTTTTGAAAAATAATTTTTATAACATTTATTTTTCAATTAAATGAGTGTTATTGAGCCTAATTTACATAGGATTAGTAGGCCCAATTACTCCTAAACTCAAAGGCCCAAAACTAACCCATTAACATGTAAATTAAAATAATAAATAATAGAAACCTAGGGCTTTTGAAGGGGATGGAAGCTGAAAATCCACACAACACACACACACACACAATTTTCGAAAATATAGGGGAGAGCAAAAGTTCAAGGGTTCTTCATCACCTGTTTGTCCCTCTTCGCAACCCACGCCAACGATAGGATATTCGAGCGTTTTAAAAGCAAATGCATGCTTCTAAACTCTTTTGATGCATCATTCAAACAATAATATGAATGTTTTTATGTTTTTTTGTATGAAAATTATTGGGTTCAAATAAAGTAACGTTTTGATGAACATTTTCAAAGTTTTGATGATTTTACGCTTGTTTGACAAACGTTATGATTCCTAAGAACATGTTGCCATTAGAGTAAGGTTAATGGATGTGAAACAAAACGTTTAGGTAGGAAAAGAGGGCAAGAACCAAGATTGGCAAGGGAAGGAGGAAACCTAGGGTTTTTATGGGTTTTGTGATGCATGCTTGAGGTTTGGGCTTGGTTCAGGGGGCAGCCACATCTGATCTTGGGCAGAGGCCTGAGCTGGACATAACTCGATGCTAGGAAGAGTTCTAGGGAGGCCGGACATGGCGGCACCCCAAGTGGAGAGAAAATCGAAGGGTTAGGGGGCTAGGTTGGAGATAAATAAAAATCCTATATTGCATGCATTCAAGTTACGAGAATTAAATTCTCGGACCTTACATTATAATTAAAACTTAACTTGCTTATATTTTGGTGGAATTAATACTTGTGCAGAATGTCAAAACATACAAGGTATGCAAAATAACCAAATGGATAAAGTTTCAAAGCAACAACACAATGATGTACATGTATTAGATATAAAAATATATGACAGTAAGAATTTTTTATTTCAAAAGATTAAATTTTGATATAATTCGGTATAATGCTTATTAATGCTTTATTTATCTTATATAACTTGCTTTTGATAGGAATGACTCTTAAAAATAAAAACATTGGAAAAAATCATTTTCAACTTCAAGATGAGACAAATACTCGACCACTGATTTTGATTGACAATCATGTTGGATCTGGTTTTCTACACGCCCAAACGCAGCGGAAGTTTTAAAATTTTTATTTATTTTGACAATCAAAATATAATTTTCTTTGGGCGCTCGTATGATTTTAACTAAACATACATAGGGCGTTAGAATCGTTATACCTTTGGTGAAATAATCACGTGGCTCCAACTAATCCGGTATAAGCGGATTAGCTATTGATGAATCCCTACGAACTTTCTTCGATTCTTCTAATTAGGTCCACGACTAGAAGATTTGTTCCTCTTCCAAATAGCACTAGAATATTTGAAAGAAGTTATACGTTGAGATTCCTAAGAACATGTTGCCATTAGAGTAAGGTTAATGGATGTGAAACAAAACGTTTAGGTAGGAAAAGAGGGCAAGAACCAAGATTGGCAAGGGAAGGAGGAAACCTAGGGTTTTTATGGGTTTTGGGATGCATGCTTGAGGTTAGGGCTTGGTTCAGGGGGCAGCCACATCTGATCTTGGGCAGAGGCCTGAGCTGGACATAACTCGATGCTAGGAAGAGTTCTAGGGAGGCTGGACATGGCGGCACCCCAAGTGGAGAGAAAATCGAAGGGTTAGGGGGCTAGGTTGGAGATAAATAAAAATCTTATATTGCATGCATTCAAGTTACGAGAATTAAATTCCCGGACCTTACATTATAATTAAAACTTAACTTGCTTATATTTTGCTGGAATTAATACTTGTGCAGAATGTCAAAACATACAAGGTATGCTAAATAACCAAATGGATAACGTTTCAATGCAACAACACAATGATGTACATGTATTAGATATAAAAATATATGACACGTAAGAATTTTTTATTTCAAAAGATTAAATTTTGATATAATTCTGTATAATGCTTATTAATGCTTTATTTATCTTATATAACTTGCTTTTGATAGGAATGACTCCTAAAAATAAAAACATTGGAAAAAATCATTTTCAACTTCAAGATGAGACAAATACTCGACCACTGATTTTGATTGACAATCATGTTGGATCTGGTTTTCTACACGCCCAAACGCAGCGGAAGTTTTAAAATTTTTATTTATTTTAACAATCAAAATATAATTTTCTTTGGGCGCTCGTATGATTTTAACAAAACATACATAGGGCGTTAGAATCGTTATACCTTTGGTGAAATAATCACGTGGCTCCAACTAATCCGGTATAAGCGGATTAGCTCTTGATGAATCCCTACGAACTTTCTTCGATCTTCTAATTAGGTCCACGACTAGAAGATTTGTTCCTCTTCCAAATAGCACTAGAATATTTGAAAGAAGTTATACGTTGAGATCTAAAATTTTGAGAGAGGACTCAAAATTCTTTTCCTTGAAAAAAAAAACAAAATAATTTGGAGGATATTAATATATCATTCACGTGAATCTCCATTGGGAGAGAGGAGGCTAGGGTTTTTTTCAAAAATTATGAATCAAAACTCTTTAACCCTTATAAGCATAATACACATATATATAAGCTTAGGGCCCATTAATTAAATTAAACACTTAATGAGCTTAATCAATTAATTATCCTAGTCAAACTAGTTTAATTATTTAATTAATCTTTTAAAGTCTAATTAAGAACTTTAATAATATGTATGTTGGTCTTGTACTCCTACAAGCTCATTATACATATACCCATTACATTTAATTTAATATATAATAAACTCAACGTTTGAGCTTAATAAATTAAATATATTATAAATTCAACATTTGAATTTAATATTTAAATTATAAATTCAACTCCTTGAATTTTATCACCTTCAAAATTTAATATTTAATAAACCCAACTTTTGAGTTTAATAAATTAAATTATCAAATTTTATAAATGCAACTCCTTGAATTTATTATCTCCAAATTTCATAAATTCAACTTCTTGAATTACTATATCATAAATTCAACTCCTTGAATTTATTTTCTCAAAATTTAATTATCATAAATTCAACTCCTTGAATTTACTATATTATAATATAAATTCAACTCCTTGAATTTATTCTCTCAACGGGAACAAACGATCTAGTGCTTGTGTGACCATCAATAGTTCAGGGATACAGCTAGCCGTGGGTTCACAACTTTTTGTGATTCTATTTTAATATTTATTCTTATTCGGGCTTGCTTACCCTAGTTAGCCCCATTCTTTTCATCAACACCTTGATAAAGAATGTCAGAACTCATTTCTGATTGCACCCATCGGATCATGGTAAGAGTGTCTAGTAGCATCGCCCCATGGTCCCCTAGGTATCACTGATAGTGCCTGCAAGAACCAGTCGATTATGATTAACGTACAGTTCGGTCCCTTCATCTCATATATCTCGATCGAATCTGCAACCATTGGTTCATTGAGGGTTGCATATTAATTCGATAACTATGTGATAACTATAATAGTGGCATCGCGAGAACTATTTTGGAGAACTCTTTCTCCAACGTACATCTCGTACTCTGGCCAGAGATTCCATGCACTATTATTTCATTAGATCACATAGGATATTCACACCCGTAGGTGAGCGGTGAATCCCCGACTACAATGCACTATGTAATGCCCGAGAAATTTGATCCTAATAATCTCTAATTATTGAAATATAATTTGATATGATTATTAAAGGATTAATCGGGACACGAAATAAGAGTTCATATAACTTGTGTAAGTTCTGGACAGAAGTGGCGCCCGAGCGGTAGATTACGACCGCCCGAGCGCCAATATTCTGTAGGAGAAGGATTCGGGCAGAAGAGATGGCGCCCGAGCGGTAATTTATGACCGCCCGAGCGCCAATGTATAAATCCGAAAGGAATCGGACAGAAACTGCCGCGCTCGAGCGGTAGTTTATTACCGCTCGAGCGCCAGCCGAGATTCAAGAAAAGGTGACACGTTTCTCCAACATGCAGCTTAGGATATATATATACATCTTTACGTTGGTTTCTTCAGAAAAATCGAGAAAAGGGTCAGAATATATGTGTTGAAAATCCTTACGCCTTTTCTGAGAAATCCGTCCGTCAGAATTTGAATCCGACTTCAGTATCGAGTTCCTAGCAACGTAGGCTACAACTTGACGTAAGTTTTGCTACGTTTTGACATGCTTTGAAATTATGCTATTGTCAGAATTGAATGGAACTCATATATGTCGTTCTTGACATAGTAGACATCATAGAATCGAAGTCAGATTAAGAAACAGACTGATTATGGAATTGTTATGAATTTTAAGGGTATATTGAGTTATACCGGACAGATTTGGATTACGAATGAATTACAGATTGTAATGGATATGAGTTATGATTGGTAATTGATGTCTGTTGATTTGGTATGGACGGGGATACTGAAATTGTACCATTATACCGTTGATTTTGAATTAAATCCAGATTGATCAGATTATTATTGATTTGAACAGTATCTTGACATGAGATTATTGATATTGTCATTGCCAGACAGGCTGTGAGTTCAGGACTTCGACTGAGCCAGAAACCGACGAAAGAAAGGTATAAGTCAATGTGGTATTGGGAGATGGACTTGAGTCGGTTTAGACTCGGGTTTCCCTAAATCACATACTTTATTTTATTGCATGGATAATTGCATTACATTGATTAATGTACTTGTTCTCTTGAATTTAGATGACAGGTATTAAACGAGTTATCTTGTGACAGAAGTGCCGGATAGTGGTGGTATCGCCACGGCACATTGCACGATGTCTCAAGATAGGATATTAGCGATAGAGCTACAGTCCTTGACGGTTAGGTCAGGACACTGGATGTTTGGTTATATCGAGTAATGGAATCTATTACGGAATTCGATATAGGAACACCATATTTGGTTATATCGAGTAAAGGGTGTTGGAATTCTTCTATTACGGAATTCGATATAGGAATACCAGGGCACTGGTTATATCGAGTAATAGAGATTATGGTTCCATCCTTTACGGAATTCGATATTGGAATACCACGTCTGGAAACCGGGATCCCTAGACTAGGATTGAGTCTAGTCTGAATTATGATTGATGTCGACAGTTTGATTTGATATTGTTTATGTTTCAGATTTTGATACATATTCATGTTACCTGATTACATGCTTTATATTGTTTATATGATTGCATATTTCATTGATTTATACTGGGGATTATATTCTCACCGGTATATCCGGCTGTTGTCTTGTCTGTATGTGTACTTGACAACAGGTGGGACAGGTCCAGGGTCGAGGAGATGAAGAGCTAGATCGTGATTAGAGTGGTGGCACCGGACTGGGACTAGATGTAGGGTTAAACACTTGACTTTAGTTTTAAACCCTAGTTTGAATAAATGTTGAAATACATGATTTGTATTTTATATACTGATATGTATCTATGTTGTATGTCACTACGTTCCGCATTTAAAAAAAAAAAAAAATTAGACCCTGTTTATTATTGATTAACTAGTCCCAATGATGATTAAGAACTTGATTAGCGTCCGGGTCCCCACAACAGGTGGTATCAGAGCCATAGATCCTTGAGATTGAGATAGGAGCTAGTGAGCGGGGTAGATTGATTTTCTTTCCTGCTTTTGATTGCTAGCATGATTTACTGCTTTATAATGCATGTTTATATATATTTATCTGAGTTGATTTGAAAACATGTATTATTGAGAACGAATCAGAGCCGATTCTGGATCAGCAGTAAGATGATCGGAGGAGGACTGAAATAGAACTTTGGGTTGGGGTGGCTAATCCTTCTGATTTCAGATATTCCTCCGAGGAGAATGCCAGAACAGGGGAGTACCTCGAATCCTCCCATGGACGTGACACCTACAGCAATGGAGAAATTGCTGAAAAGGTTTCAGTCATTTCATCCACCGACTTTGAAAGGAACGGAGAACTCCGTGGAATGTGAAAGTTGGTTGGACGACATTGAATCACTGTTTGAATCTTTGGAGTATACTGAGGAAAAGAGGGCGAAACTGATAATACACCAGTTGCATGACGTTGCTAAACACTGGTGGATCACGACTAGAAGGGCATTGGAACAGAGAGGTACGGCCATTACCTGGAATGTGTTTAAGACTGAATTCTATCTACGGTTCTTTCCAGTTTCTTATAGGAAGGACAAGGGAGCCGAGTTTGCAAACCTGAAACAAGGCCAGTTGAACATTGAGGATTATCTGGCTAAGTTTTCGACATTGCTCCGATTTGCTCCCCACGTAGCTGAACATGATGAGGCCGTAGCAGACCAGTTCATAAATGGTCTAAATCCTGAAATTTTTACTCTGGTGAATACTGGGAGGCCCAACAACTTCACCGATGCCCTAAACAGAGAAAAGGGAGCCGAGGCAGGCCTGATGAGGCAGAAAGAGGCTTCGTTTGTGGGTCCAGTATCGGGACAACAACCACCTCCTCGATTTGAAGGTGGCAGCAGCAGTAGTACCGGGAAGAAGGATTTCTTGAAGGCTAGAGGAAAGCAATTCAAGAAATCAGGGACTACCTCGTCCAGTTCGAGTGGCTCTAGACAGACCGGTCAGAGCCAGAGCTATGCAGGACCATACTGTGGTACTTGTGGAGGGAGACATTCCACAGATCAGTGCCGAGGAGTAGTTGGCAGCTGTCGTATCTGTAAACAGCAGGGACACTTTGCCCGAGTGTGTCCCCAGAGGAGTGCCCAGGGATTACAGGCAGTTGAGTCATCGGGATCCGTGGCTCAGGCAGGGAGACGATCTTCTGCCGTTCATTCCTTTCAGCTAGCACCGTCTACTCTGTCACAGCAGAGGCCAGGAGGGGGCCAGACCCCGAGCCAGCCTCCTAGACAGCAGGCCCGATTGTTTGCTTTGACTGAGGAGCAGGCACAGGATGCACCCGATGATGTAGTTGCAGGTAACTGTTTTATTTCTGGTTATCCTGCATATGTATTGATTGATACTGGTGCATCGCATACTTTTATTTCTGAGAGGTTTGCATTGAGTCGTGCCTTACCAATTGAGTCATTGTCTGCGGTAGTGTCTGTTTCTTCTCCGTTAGGAACAGATGTGATATCAGTGAAATCTGTGAAACCTTGTATACTGCAGTACGATGGACATACGATTGAGCTAGACTGTATTGTGCTTGGTTTATCTGATTTTGATTGCATTATCGGTATCGATATGTTGGCCAAGTACCGAGCTACAGTTGATTGTTTCCACAAGATAGTTCGATTCAGACCTGAGATGGCTGAAGAGTGGAAATTTTATGGTAAGGGTTCTCGTGCTAGAATTCCTTTGTAATCTGCAATGAATATGACACGATTATTGCAGAAAGGAGCAGATGGATTACTGGTATATTCAGTTGATTTACTGAAATCGAGCCCATCATTGGCGGATTTGCCAGTGGTGTGTGAATTTGCTGATGTCTTTCCAGATGAGATTCCTGGATTGCTTCCGATTCGAGAGATAGACTTCAGCATTGAGTTAATGCCAGGAACAGTTCCGATTTCGAGAGCTCCTTACAGGATGGCACCGATCGAGTTGAAAGAATTGAAAGAACAGTTGGAGGATTTACTGGCCAAGGGATATATCAGACCGAGTGTATCTCCTTGGGGTGCTCCAGTACTGTTCGTGAGAAAGAAGGATGGGTCGATGAGACTTTGTATCGACTATCGGCAACTGAACAAGGCAACGGTAAAGAATAAATATCCATTGCCTCGTATTGATGATATATTGATATATTCAAAGAATATGATTGAACATGCTAATCATCTGAGGACTGTGTTAAGAATTTTGAGAGCAGAGAAACTGTATGCTAAATTGTCGAAATGCGAGTTTTGGCTGAAACAGGTTGTGTTTCTGGGTCACATTATATCGGGAGACGGTATATCAGTTGATCCCAGTAAGGTTGAAGCCGTGATTAGTTGGCCGAGACCAACATCTGTACCAGAAATTCGCAGTTTTATGGGTTTGGCAGGATATTATCGCCGATTCATTAAAGATTTTTTGAGTATTGCCAAACCGATTACGCAGTTAACCCAGAAGAATGCTCCGGTTGTTTGGTCAAAAGACTGTGAATCCATTTTTCTTGAGTTGAAAAAGAGACTGACCAGTGCGCCTGTGTTGACAATTCCTTCAGGCACTGGTGGATTTGTCGTTTATTGTGATGCATCTCACCGAGGATTGGGTTGTGTTTTAATGCAGCGAGGGCATGTGATTGCTTATGCCTCAAGACAGCTGAAACCCCATGAACCTCGTTACCCAATTCATGATCTTGAATTGGCAGCCATAGTCTCTGCACTGAAGATATGGCGACATTACCTCTACGGGGAGAAATTTGAAATATATTCTGATCATAAAAGCTTGAAATATCTGTTTTCACAATCTGAATTGAATATGAGACAGAAAAGATGGCTGGATTTATTGAAAAACTTCGATTGTGAAATCAAGTATTATCCAGGGAAGTCCAATGCAGCAGTTGATGCACTGAGTCGAAAGGTATGTGCACTATCCTTATCGACGATTGGTGTATCGAATTTGATTGAAGACTGCTGTTTGTCTGGATTAATATTTGAGACAGATCGTCAGCCTCTGAGATTGTGTGCTGTTCGAGCTGAACCAGAGCTGCTTTTGAAAATTAAAACAACTCAGAAAGTTGATCAGAATGTACAGAATTCGATTGCGATGGTCAGAACTGGACATCAATCGGAATATCAGGTTCGTGACAATGTCTTGTATGTGAATAATCGTATTGTTGTGTCAAATGTTTCAGATTTGAGACAGCGAATACTGTCAGAAGCGCACAACAGTCGTTTTAGCATTCATCCTGGTGGCAGGAAAATGTATAATGATTTAAAGACACAATATTGGTGGAAACAGATGAAATCTGATGTGACTAAATTTGTTTCCAAGTGTCTGAATTGCCAACAGGTGAAGGCTGAGAGGAAGAAACCAGGAGGATTATTACAGAGTTTGTCCATTCCTGAATGGAAATGGGATCACATTTCCATGAATTTTGTGACACCGTTACCGAGATCCTCCCGAGGTTGTGATGCGATTTGGGTCGTGATTGATCGATTGACCAAATCTGCATGTTTTATTCCATACAAGATAACATATAGATATGATCAGATGGCTGATATCTATGTCCGAGAAGTGATTAGATTGCATGGAGTGCCGAAGTCGATTGTTTCAGACCGTGATCCTCGGTTCACTTCGCACTTCTGGCAGAGTCTGCAGCAAGCTCTTGGTACGAAATTACATTTGAGTACCGCATATCATCCACAGACTGATGGACAGCCAGAGCGGACTATCCAGACACTGGAGGATATGCTGAGAGCCGTAGTGCTCGATTTTAGCACTAGCTGGCAAGATGCATTGCCACTGTGTGAGTTTTCGTACAACAATAGCTATCAGACGAGTATTGAGATGGCACCTTTTGAAGCGTCGTACGGAAAGAAATGCAGATCTCCTCTTTATTGGGATGATATCTCTGAAGTTCCTGAGACTGGACCTGATATGATCAGAGATATGACGGAGAAAGTGAAATTGATTCAGAGGAAAATGAAGGCAGCACAAGATCGACAAGCCAAATATGCCAACCTCAGACGACGACCGTTGGTATTTGAGGCAGGAGACAGAGTATTTTTGAAGATTTCTCCTTTCCGAGGTGTTGTCAGATTTGGCAAGAAAGGGAAATTGTCTCCAAGATATGTGGGTCCTTATGAGATTCTCGAAAAGATAGGAGATCGTGCCTATCGACTAGCATTGCCGCCTTCATTATCTGGAATACATGATGTCTTTCATGTATCGATGTTGCGGAAATATCTCCCTGATGACTCTCATGTGATACAGCCAGACGAGACCGAGCTGGATGAGACATTGAGTTATGTCGAGAAACCGATTCGGATTATCGATCGTAAAGATAAACAGCTCAGAACAAAGACGATTCCTCTAGTGAAAGTTCAATGGACTCGTCTTGGCCTGGAAGAAGCCACTTGGGAGACTGAATCTGATATGAGACAGGAATTCCCAGCATTGTTTCACTGATGTAAATTTCTCTTACAGTTTGTATATACTCCTGTTTGATATGATTGAGTGCTTGTGATTTCGAGGACGAAATCGTATCTTAGGGGGGGAGGAATGTAATGCCCGAGAAATTTGATCCTAATAATCTCTAATTATTGAAATATAATTTGATATGATTATTAAATGATTAATCGGGACACGAAATAAGAGTTCATATAACTTGTGTAAGTTCTGGACAGAAGTAGTGGCGCCCGAGCGGTAGATTACGACCACCCGAGCGCCAATATTCTGTAGGAGAAGGATTCGGGCAGAAGAGATGGCGCCCGGGCGGTAATTTATGACCGCCCGAGCGCCAATGTATAAATCCGAAAGGAATCGGACAGAAACTGCCGCGCTCGAGCGGTAGTTTATTACCGCTCGAGCGCCAGCCGAGATTCAAGAAAAGGTGACACGTTTCTCCAACATGCAGCTTAGGATATATATATACATCTTTACGTTGGTTTCTTCAGAAAAATCGAGAAAAGGGTCAGAATATATGTGTTGAAAATCTTTACGCCTTTTCTGAGAAATCCGTCCGTCAGAATTTGAATCCGACTTCAGTATCGAGTTCCTAGCAACGTAGGCTACAACTTGACGTAAGTTTTGCTACGTTTTGACATGCTTTGAAATTATGCTATTGTCAGAATTGAATGGAACTCATATATGTCGTTCTTGACATAGTAGACATCATAGAATCGAAGTCAGATTAAGAAACGGACTGATTATGGAATTGTTATGAATTTTAAGGGTATATTGAGTTATACCGGACAGATTTGGATTACGAATGAATTACAGATTGTAATGGATATGAGTTATGATTGGTAATTGATGTCTGTTGATTTGGTATGGACGGGGATACTGAAATTGTACCATTATACCGTTGATTTTGAATTAAATCCAGATTGATCAGATTATTATTGATTTGAACAGTATCTTGACATGAGATTATTGATATTGTCATTGCCAGACAGGCTGTGAGTTCAGGACTTCGACTGAGCCAGAAACCGACGAAAGAAAGGTATAAGTCAATGTGGTATTGGGAGATGGACTTGAGTCGGTTTAGACTCGGGTTTCCCTAAATCACATACTTTATTTTATTGCATGGATAATTGCATTACATTGATTAATGTACTTGTTCTCTTGAATTTAGATGACAGGTATTAAACGAGTTATCTTGTGACAGAAGTGCCGGATAGTGGTGGTATCGCCACGGCACATTGCACGATGTCTCAAGATAGGATATTAGCGATAGAGCTACAGTCCTTGACGGTTAGGTCAGGACATTGGATGTTTGGTTATATCGAGTAATGGAATCTATTACGGAATTCGATATAGGAACACCATATTTGGTTATATCGAGTAAAGGGTGTTGGAATTCTTCTATTACGGAATTCGATATAGGAATACCAGGGCACTGGTTATATCGAGTAATAGAGATTATGGTTCCATCCTTTACGGAATTCGATATAGGAATACCACGTCTGGAAACCGGGATCCCTAGACTAGGATTGAGTCTAGTCTGAATTATGATTGATGTCGACAGTTTGATTTGATATTGTTTATGTTTCAGATTTTGATACATATTCATGTTACCAGATTACATGCTTTATATTGTTTATATGATTGCATGTTTCATTGATTTATACTGGGGATTATATTCTCACCGGTATATCCGGCTGTTGTCTTGTCTGTATGTGTACTTGACAACAGGTGGGACAGGTCCAGGGTCGAGGAGATGAAGAGCTAGATCGTGATTAGAGTGGTGGCACCGGACTGAGACTAGATGTAGGGTTAAACACTTGACTTTAGTTTTAAACCCTAGTTTGAATAAATGTTGAAATACAGGATTTGTATTTTATATACTGATATGTATCTATGTTGTATGTCACTACGTTCCGCATTTTAAAAAAAAAAAAAAATTAGACCCTGTTTATTATTGATTAACTAGTCCCAATGATGATTAAGAACTTGATTAGCGTCCGGGTCCCCACACACTGGCTCCTATACGTGTCGCAATTGTACCCAACCTCGCCTCCTGATGACTCTCCTGGAGCCGGTAAACGAGTCAAAACACATCCCTAGCATATAGAGCCTCAGTGTTGTCCCGGGTCATAAGGACTAATGGTGTACAATCATAACCACGGACTTATCCTCTCGATGAATGATAACCACTTGGAAAGTCCGAGGGAGGGTTGTTCGGTATAATCATTGTAGAACCCGTAAATCAGTCTACGTATAAGCCATGCATAATTCTAGATTTTTAAAATTAAATTGACTTCATTACATGATTATTTTAATGCTTTTCTTTGAAGTTAATTATTTTATTATTTCATGCAGTAGTTTGATTTTTCAGTTATTTCAGTGAGGCCGGACTGGAGTTGGAGTTTTGAGATAAACTTTAAGATTCAGAAAATATTTCCAAAATTTAATTTAGCTAGCAAGTAAGTTCATTTAAGTTAATAAGAAGGTTTGAGGATTTATTTAGTTACTTGAGGTGAGTAGGAAATTATTTCAATTAAGTTCCTATTATTAATGGTTTTATTCACTAAATTATTTAAGGGATTAGTGAGGCTTTT
Source organism: Primulina eburnea (assembly GCF_022965805.1). Lineage (NCBI taxonomy): Eukaryota > Viridiplantae > Streptophyta > Magnoliopsida > Lamiales > Gesneriaceae > Primulina > Primulina eburnea. The sequence goes on along the minus strand of NC_133103.1, from coordinate 29,901,495 downwards.
AAGAGTTATTAATTTAGTAAATAAACAACACTTACCATTCATTTTTATTAATAAATTTCGGCCCCTAGTTGATAGTGTATTGCCTTGCCAACTCATCACCCTTTTTGACCCTTTCTTTGCATGTAATTAGTAGGATAATTCTATGATTTTTGGGAGCACCATTTAATTAATTATTAGAGCTTATCCTAACCCATTCCTAGCCTTGAAGAAATCGGCCACCCCATTCTAGAATCATCCAACAAGCCATTTGCTATCAACCAAATTCAAAATTTAAAAAGGGGGAGACTTGGTCTTGATTTCTCCCATATATTTTGCACACACTCCCCTCACTCTCCTAACCATTTTCCCCTCTCCCTAATCTCGAAAATCAGAGCACTTTTCAGAGTAAAAAATCGTGAGTTCTTAGCTAGAGAGAAAGGGAAAGAAATCGAGTAGAAGGAAAGAAAGCGTTCCACTCCTCCGCGCCGCGTCGTCGTCGTTTCGTTCGTTTTCTTTCAAAACGAAACCAGGCATGTCTAGATTTCTTTCAAACCTCAATCAAGTCCTACTATTATTTTAAACATCACTTTTACATGATTTTTATTCAAGAAAACCGAAATTTTCATCAAGCATTTTCGAAATGCATGTGCAGAAAGTTTTCGACTTCATGATGCTCTTCACGGTTTTCTCTCGTTTCAGTGCTACAGGTTATGGATCGACTCCAGGCTCCCAAGGCTGCTCCTAGACATGTAATAGGATGCTTTAGGACCATGTTGGTCCATTCTTTCAGTCCCATACACGCTGGAAAACCCGAAAATGACAGCAACTCCATTTGTGTCCATTTGTGTTTTTCGAAAATGCAGTTTTGCTGTCCAAGGGAATGGATCTGATCATGGCTGCCCTAGGGGCCTATAGCCATGGTTATATCACTTCCCTAGCATGTCTAAGACGTGACTAAGTCGCCCTTTTGGTGGCTTGGTCCATGGTTGCTCGGTTTTCAATTAAAACATCAAGAACAACCCCTACACCCTTCGGCCCCTTCATTATACAGCATGTATTGATTCGATTTTTGGGAATTGTGTGGATCTTGGTTGGCCTATGGCCCTTAGCCACGGATTATACCATACCCAAGATGTCTAGATTGTGCCATGGTCAACCAAATGGCCACTGGAACGAGTCGAGACAGCAAGCGAAGCACAACACCACACACGCACGCATGAGGGCCCTCGGTAAGAGTTTTCGGTTGGTTGCTGGAATGGTGAGGATTGTGGCTGGCCTAGGGCCCTTAGCCATGGTTCAAATCATTCCTTGGGATGTTGGTAAGAGTCTCTGGTCGGTGGTTCACGCCCCAATGGCCCGTAGTCTCGAAAACAACACAAGACATGCAATTGCGCAGCTGCTGGAATTTGACAGCAACTTGCTGTGACGGTTCGGAGGCTCGTTCGAGTTCTTGGTCTTCTTTTAGCCTATGGCCTTGGACTGGACAGTGCCTCATCGAGTTAGGAAGGTCGTGTTTTCAATTGTTTGTGATTCGGATCATTTTTGAGGTCATACAAGAATTTACGGTGCGATGTGCCAAATTGACTCTCGAAAGAGCGTTTCTTGTTTTGGCCTCCATTTCACCTAGATTTCGACCATCATCATTTTAGGAGCATTATTTCATAATTTTAAGCGTATTTTAATCATGACTATACATCGGTTCAGTGTTGGTTCGGAGTCATGATTAAATACGAAGTCGTTAGACGTAATTGTCGCATTTTCAAACTTAATTGCATAGTTTGGTCAAGTATAAACTATTGTATATTTTTCATGGTATATTTAGGTTGCAGCGAGCCTGGGAGCGATCCAATCCAGTTGGTAAAATATACAGGATATTTTCATTATGCCATTTAATTATATTACGTGCATGAAAATAGAAAATACTTATTTTTGAGATTTATGCGATATTGCTTGTGGTCAATTCACTATTATAGGAGCATTATTTTACATGGTCGCCAGTGACCGATCAGTTCAGTTTGGTACCACCTGGTCGCCAGTGACCGGTCAGTTCAGTTCAGTTTGATACTCCCCGGTAGCCAGTTACCGATAAGTTCAGTTTAGTGCAGGGGTCACAAGTGTAGACCATAATCTCAACAGAAAATTATTATCAGTCATTTCAGTACAGGGCTCCAAGGAGCAAACATTTTTACTATGATATTTAATTCAGTCATGCACGTATTATAATTGCTCAGTACAAGTTATTTTCGGCATGCCTCGTGATCTGATATTTTTATCCATGCAAAATATATTTTTCTCGTTACGTACGATATATACATGCTGAGTCTTTAGGCTCACTAGACTTGATTGTTGTAGGTACCGATGAGTTCAGGGCCGAGGGTGGGGACCAGTGAGCCAGCTTGGGTCGGCAGTAGTGGCACCCGAGGACCTCAGTTCAGCATTTATTATTTTATTCCGCAAACAAGTTTTATCAGTTGTTGGATATTCTTAAATTGTTATTTCGCAAACAAATATTTTCTTCCGCTGCCATCTTGGATATCAAACTTTGTTTATCGGTTTAATTATGAATGAGGCATTTTAATTATTTAAAAAGAAAAATTTTAATTTTTCCGTAAATTTTTAAAGTAAGGAATTTTAGGCCTTCACAATTGGTATCAGTGCCTATGTTCTTGTAAAGGGTTACACTACTACTGACCACGAGAAGCCCACGAAGCCACATCTTCGGTCTGTAAGTTTTACATTTCGGCATTTTATTTAAAGCATGAATTATTTTAACAGCATGCCTCCATGAAATATTTTACATTCAGATTCTTTAATTATTTCAGTGTTTATTTAAAATAAATTATGGAATTATGCATGTTAGTTACGTATTGGTTATGTATGGAACAGTATGCCTCCTAGACGCCAGGTTGGACGCCCGAGAGGTGGTGGTGTACACCGTCATGAGGACGGGAATGATCAGAGACAAGAGAGGCAGGGACCTCCACCCCCTCCTCCTTATATGAATGCCCAGATGTTAGCTGGGATGAACCAGTTCTTCGCACAGTTTGCGGGGAACAATGCCGTTGTGGAAGCTAGGCCGACCGGGCCTGAGGCTACTTATGAGAGATTCATGAAGATGCGTCCTAAAGAGTTTTCAGGGACGACGGACCCCATGATTGCCGAGGGCTGGATCAAGTCTCTCGAGGTTATCTTTGAGTTTATGGAGCTTGGAGATGCAGACAGAGTACGCTGTGCCATCTATCTGTTCAGTGGAGATGCCCGCTTATGGTGGGAAGGAGCGTCAGTAGCCCTGAACTTGGCTACGCTGACTTGGACACGCTTCACGGAGGTATTTTACTCCAAATATTTTACTGATGAGGTGCGTTCATGTTTGACCAGGGAGTTCATGACCCTGAGACAGGGAGAGCTGACAGTTACGGAGTTTGTCCGTAAGTTTGAGAGGGGCTGCCATTTCGTGCCCCTGATTGCGAATGATGCGGGTGCCAAGCTGAGGCACTTTCTTGATGGACTATGGTCGATCTTGCGCCGTGATGTTAGGGTGGCTGGCCCTACTACCTATGAAGTTGCTGTTTCTAGAGCTCTGGCTGCAGAACAGGATCTGATTGACATTGAGAGGGATCGCTTGGGGAAGCGACCAGTTCAGGTACCACACCGCCCTCCACCTCAGCAGCAGCACCAGAACAAGAGGCCGTATCACGGCCCGCGCAGGAACAGAGGAGGACCTCAGCAGCAGCAGCATGGACGCGCAGTCCCGAGGCCATTTGAGCGCCCAGTCTGTCCCAAGTGCTCACGCCGCCATCCTGGAGCATGTAGGTTTGGCTCCGGAAATTGTTACAAGTGTGGCAGTCCAGACCACATGTTGCTACAGTGCCCTCAGAGGAATCTGCCTACTCAAGGCAGAGTTTTTGCTCTCCATGCCACGGAAACGAACCCGGAGACCATGCTTATGACAGGTACATTTAAGCATTAAGTTTATATTTGAATTTCAATATTTTTGGAATCGGGATTAAGATTTTTTTTTAACTTAGAACTGCGATAGGATTGCATGCTCTACTCAGTATTCTTTTGGGAATATAAGTTAGAAGAACTTTGGCCTCTGCATGTCTATAGGATAGTTCTTGAGATTTTTGGTTTGAGCTTGATGTTCCAAACTTTCAGGAAGAATTTTTATAGCGGGTCAGCTACGAAAGCCCTGATAGATTCAGGGGCTACTCATTCCTTCATTTCAGAGACCTTCGCTAATTTTCTCAAGGTCAAGACCATCGGGCTAGACATAGCCTATTCAGTAGTGTTGCCTTCAGGCGAGGAGATGGCAGCTACCAATGTGATCCGGGATATAGACCTCGAGCTGAATGGAAATCTTGTTTATGCGGATCTTATCGTGTTGCCGATGCCAGAGTTTGACATCATCCTAGGGATGGACTGGCTATTGAGGAACAGAGTGTTGATAGACTTCCAGCGAAGATCTGTTCTAGTCCGACCGCCTGGAGTAACGCAGTTCTTATTCGAGCCGGACAGGTACTTTCCCTTACCGCGCATTATTCCTTATGTCCAGGCTAGGAAGCTCATGCATAGAGGGGTCGGGCATTTTTAGCGACTTTTATATCTGTCCCCGAGGCACCCTGTCAGTAAGCCACAGATGTTCCGATTGTTAGAGATTTCTTAGACGTTTTCCTGAAAACGTCTCTGGTATGCCACCCGAGCGAGAGGTGGAGTTTTCTATTGAGCTTATGCCAGGTACGGCTCCGATATCCAAAGCGCCGTACCGATTAGCGCCGACGGAGATGGCGGAGCTTAAGAAGCAGATTCAGGAGCTACTTGACAAGGAGTTCATTCGCCCGAGTTTCTCACCTTGGGGCGCGCCAGTCCTGTTTGTTAAGAAGAAGGATGGCACGATGAGGCTTTGTATTGATTACCGGGAGTTGAACAGGGTTACAGTGAAGAACAAGTACCCACTTCCGCGGATTGAGGATCTATTTGATCAGTTGCAGGGAGCTTCGGTGTTCTCCAAGATAGATCTGCGTTCCGGTTATCACCAGTTGAGGGTCAGAGATGCTGATGTTTCCAAGACTGCTTTCAGGACTCGTTATGGCCACTATAAGTTCCTTGTGATGCCGTTCGGTCTGACGAATGCGCCAGCGATCTTCATGGATCTCATGAATCGCGTATTTCAGCTGTGTCTTGACCAGTTTGTGATAGTATTCATAGACGACATTCTCGTCTACTCGAAGAATCGGGAGGATCATAGCAGACATCTGACCACAGTGCTGCAGACCTTGCAGAAGCACAAGTTATTCGCAAAGTTCAGTAAGTGCGAATTTTGTTAGAGAAGGTGGCGTTCTTAGGCCACATTGTTTCTAGAAGTGGTATTGAGGTAGACCCAGCGAAAGTCGCAGCAGTCAGAGATTGGGTTGTGCCGCAGAATGCATCTGAGATCCGCTGTTTTCTGGGGCTAGCAGGATATTACAGGAAGTTCATCCAGGGATTCTCCTCTATCGCTGTTCCACTCACAGCACTGACAAAGAAGAATGTGAAGTTTGTGTGGAGCGATGACTGTCAGAAGAGCTTCGATACTTTGAAGCAAGCTCTTATCTCAGCACCAGTTTTGGCCATGCCATCAGGGCCCGACGAGTTTGTCCGTTACACCGATGGTTCAAAGCTCGGTTTGGGCGCAGTATTGATGCAGCATGGGAAGGTGATAGCATATGCTTCTCGTCAGCTGAAAACTCATGAGAAGAATTACCCTACCCATGACCTAGAGTTGGCCGCCATAGTTTTTGCCTTGAAGATTTGGAGGCATTATCTGTATGGGGAAAAGTGTCAGATCTTTACCGACCACAAGAGCCTCAAGTATTTCTTTACGCAGAAGGAGCTGAACATGCGTCAGAGGCGTTGGTTGGAGCTTGTGAAGGATTATGACTGTGACATTAGCTACCACCTGGGTAAAGCTAATGTAGTTGCGGATGCATTGAGTAGGAAAGTCGCAGTGATGGCTCATTTGACGATTCAGAAACCTCTTCAGTTTGAGATGCAAAGGTTTGATCTTGAGACTTATCCTCGAGGTAGAGTTCCTCGTTTATCTACCTTGACTATCCAGTCCTCTCTTATTGACCGTATTCACAGTGGTCAGGCAGCAGATGAGCAGTTGGCACCGTGGAAGAAGAGAGATGAAGCCAACGGCAGTGTCTTGTATACAGTCAGCGACGGTATTGTGAGACACCGAGACAGGATATGGTTCCTAGCAGTGATTCTATCCGAGCAGACATCTTATCAGAGGCCATATGTCCCCGTACTCCATTCACCCTGGGAGTACGAAGATGTACAAAGATCTGCAGCTATTGTATTGGTGGCCTGGTATGAAGAAGGACATCAGACGATTTGTGTCCGAGTGTCTGACCTGTCAGTTAGTGAAGGCCGAGCATCAGAGACCAGCAGGTTTGCTCAAGCCTCTTCCTATTCCTGAGTGGAAGTGGGAGAACGTCACCATGGATTTTGTGACTGGTTTGCCGAGGTCAGCCAGAGGATCGAAGCTATCTGGGTGATTGTAGATCGTCTTACCAAATCAACGCACTTCTTGCCTATTAAGACGACATTTACCATGATTCAGTATGCAGAGCTGTATATCCGAGAGATAGTCCGACTCCATGGAATTCCAGTTTCTATCGTATCCGACAGAGATCCCAGATTCACTTCCTCATTTTGGAAGAGTTTGCATTCGACTATGGGTATGAAGCTGCTGTTTAGCACAGCTTTCCATCCGCAGACAGATGAAGAGTCCGAGCGAGTCATTCTGATTTTGGAGGATCTTCTCCGTGCTTGCGTCATTGATTTCTCTGGGAGTTGGGAGTCGAACTTGCCATTGGTAGAATTCACCTATAACAATAGTTTCCAATCTTCTATAGGTATGGCTCCGTATGAAGCACTGTATGGCCGTAAGTGTAGATCTCTTGTTCATTGGGATGAAGTAGGAGAGAGAGCAGAATTGGGTCCAGAAATTATTCAGCAGGCTGCCGATGTAGTAGTCAAGATCCGTGACCGGATGAGGACTGCTCAGAGTAGACAGAAAAGTTATGCAGATAAGAGGAGGAGAGATCTAGAGTTCGCAGTGGGCGACCATGTTTTTGTGAAGGTGTCACCTATGAAAGGTGTCATGCGATTTGGAAAGAAAGGGAAACTCAGTCCGAGATTCATTGGACCGTTTGAGATCCTCGACAGAGTTGGGACGCTAGCTTATCGTGTTGCTCTTCCGCCGAATCTGGCCAGAGTACACAATGTGTTCCACGTCTCCATGCTGAGGAAGTATATGGCAAATCCTTCGCATGTGCTGAATTTCGAGCCGTTGCAGCTTACTCCGAACTTATCTTATGAGGAGAGACCAGTACAGATCCTAGAAAGACAGGAGAAGAAGCTTCGGAACAAGCTGGTTAGGCGAGTCAAAGTCAAATGACTTAACCATTCTGAGGAGGAAGCTACGTGGGAGTCTGAGCCGGAGATGAGAGATCGATACCCCGAGTTATTCGGTGAGTTCTAATTTCGAGGACAAAATTTCTTTTAAGGGGGGAGGATTGTAGAACCCGTAAATCAGTCTACGTATAAGCCATGCATAATTCTAGATTTTTAAAATTAAATTGACTTCATTGCATGATTATTTTAATGCTTTTCTTTGAAGTTAATTATTTTATTATTTCATGCAGTAGTTTGATTTTTCAGTTATTTCAGTGAGGCCGGACTGGAGTTGGAGTTTTGAGATAAAATTTAAGATTCAGAAAATATTTCCAGAATTTAATTTAGCTAGCAAGTAAGTTCATTTAAGTTAATAAGAAGGTTTGAGGATTTATTTAATTACTTGAGGTGAGTAGGAAATTAATTCAATTAAGTTCCTATTATTAATGGTTTTATTCACTAAATTATTTAAGGGATTAGTGAGGCTTTTAAGAGTTATTAATTTAGTAAATAAACAACACTTCCCATTCATTTTTATTAATAAATTTCGGCCCCTTGTTGATAGTGTATTGCCTTGCCAACTCATCACCCTTTTTGACC